>NW_027101828.1:0-61722 GCF_035609145.1 Eleutherodactylus coqui
TCTTCATAGGCCAGTCACCTTAAAGTATTGCCAATTTTAAAGGTCCGTAAGCTTCCCAGGTCCACCTCTTAAAGGGCCAGTACACTTAAAATGCTGTTGTTTCGAGGGTTTGTACACAACCCTGGTCAACCTCTTAAAGGACATAATTCCCTAAATTTGTCACCTCTTCAAGGGTTTGTCCACTTCTAGGGTCTGCCTCTTAAAGGGCCAGTCCGCAAAACATGTCACATGTTCAAGTGGCTTTCCACTTCATAAGCCACATTGACATTTCCAAAGGTCTGTCCATTCCCAGGGTTGTCTCTTAGAAGGCCACCCACACACAATAATGCATCTTTAAGGACTGTCCACTTCCATGGTCATCCTCTTCATAGGCCAGTCACCTTAAAGTATTGCCAATTTTAAAGGTCCGTAAGCTTCCCGGGTCCACCTCTTAAAGGGCCAGTACACTTAAAATGCTGTTGTTTCGAGGGTTTGTACACAACCCTGGTCAACCTCTTAAAGGACATAATTCCCTAAATTTGTCACCTCTTCAAGGGTTTGTCCACTTCTAGGGTCTGCCTCTTAAAGGGCCAGTCCGCAAAACATGTCACATGTTCAAGTGGCTTTCCACTTCATAAGCCACATTGACATTTCCAAAGGTCTGTCCATTCCCAGGGTTGTCTCTTAGAAGGCCACCCACACACAATAATGCATCTTTAAGGACTGTCCACTTCCATGGTCATCCTCTTCATAGGCCAGTCACCTTAAAGTATTGCCAATTTTAAAGGTCCGTAAGCTTCCCGGGTACACCTCTTAAAGGGCCAGTACACTTAAAATGCTGTTGTTTCGAGGGTTTGTACACAACCCTGGTCAACCTCTTAAAGGACATAATTCCCTAAATTTGTCACCTCTTCAAGGGTTTGTCCACTTCTAGGGTCTGCCTCTTAAAGGGCCAGTCCGCAAAACATGTCACATGTTCAAGTGGCTTTCCACTTCATAAGCCACATTGACATTTCCAAAGGTCTGTCCATTCCCAGGGTTGTCTCTTAGAAGGCCACCCACACACAATAATGCATCTTTAAGGACTGTCCACTTCCATGGTCATCCTCTTCATAGGCCAGTCACCTTAAAGTATTGCCAATTTTAAAGGTCCGTAAGCTTCCCGGGTCCACCTCTTAAAGGGCCAGTACACTTAAAATGCTGTTGTTTCGAGGGTTTGTACACAACCCTGGTCAACCTCTTAAAGGACATAATTCCCTAAATTTGTCACCTCTTCAAGGGTTTGTCCACTTCTAGGGTCTGCCTCTTAAAGCGCCAGTCCGCAAAACATGTCACATGTTCAAGTGGCTTTCCACTTCATAAGCCACATTGACATTTCCAAAGGTCTGTCCATTCCCAGGGTTGTCTCTTAGAAGGCCACCCACACACAATAATGCATCTTTAAGGACTGTCCACTTCCATGGTCATCCTCTTCATAGGCCAGTCACCTTAAAGTATTGCCAATTTTAAAGGTCCGTAAGCTTCCCGGGTCCACCTCTTAAAGGGCCAGTACACTTAAAATGCTGTTGTTTCGAGGGTTTGTACACAACCCTGGTCAACCTCTTAAAGGACATAATTCCCTAAATTTGTCACCTCTTCAAGGGTTTGTCCACATCTAGGGTCTGCCTCTTAAAGGGCCAGTCCGCAAAACATGTCACATGTTCAAGTGGCTTTCCACTTCATAAGCCACATTGACATTTCCAAAGGTCTGTCCATTCCCAGGGTTGTCTCTTAGAAGGCCACCCACACACAATAATGCATCTTTAAGGACTGTCCACTTCCATGGTCATCCTCTTCATAGGCCAGTCACCTTAAAGTATTGCCAATTTTAAAGGTCCGTAAGCTTCCCGGGTCCACCTCTTAAAGGGCCAGTACACTTAAAATGCTGTTGTTTCGAGGGTTTGTACACAACCCTGGTCAACCTCTTAAAGGACATAATTCCCTAAATTTGTCACCTCTTCAAGGGTTTGTCCACTTCTAGGGTCTGCCTCTTAAAGGGCCAGTCCGCAAAACATGTCACATGTTCAAGTGGCTTTCCACTTCATAAGCCACATTGACATTTCCAAAGGTCTGTCCATTCCCAGGGTTGTCTCTTAGAAGGCCACCCACACACAATAATGCATCTTTAAGGACTGTCCACTTCCATGGTCATCCTCTTCATAGGCCAGTCACCTTAAAGTATTGCCAATTTTAAAGGTCCGTAAGCTTCCCGGGTCCACCTCTTAAAGGGCCAGTACACTTAAAATGCTGTTGTTTCGAGGGTTTGTACACAACCCTGGTCAACCTCTTAAAGGACATAATTCCCTAAATTTGCCACCTCTTCAAGGGTTTGTCCACTTCTAGGGTCTGCCTCTTAAAGGGCCAGTCCGCAAAACATGTCACATGTTCAAGTGGCTTTCCACTTCATAAGCCACATTGACATTTCCAAAGGTCTGTCCATTCCCAGGGTTGTCTCTTAGAAGGCCACCCACACACAATAATGCATCTTTAAGGACTGTCCACTTCCATGGTCATCCTCTTCATAGGCCAGTCACCTTAAAGTATTGCCAATTTTAAAGGTCCGTAAGCTTCCCGGGTCCACCTCTTAAAGGGCCAGTACACTTAAAATGCTGTTGTTTCGAGGGTTTGTACACAACCCTGGTCAACCTCTTAAAGGACATAATTCCCTAAATTTGTCACCTCTTCAAGGGTTTGTCCACATCTAGGGTCTGCCTCTTAAAGGGCCAGTCCGCAAAACATGTCACATGTTCAAGTGGCTTTCTACTTCATAAGCCACATTGACATTTCCAAAGGTCTGTCCATTCCCAGGGTTGTCTCTTAGAAGGCCACCCACACACAATAATGCATCTTTAAGGACTGTCCACTTCCATGTTCATCCTCTTCATAGGCCAGTCACCTTAAAGTATTGCCAATTTTAAAGGTCCGTAAGCTTCCCGGGTCCACCTCTTAAAGGGCCAGTACACTTAAAATGCTGTTGTTTCGAGGGTTTGTACACAACCCTGGTCAACCTCTTAAAGGACATAATTCCCTAAATTTGTCACCTCTTCAAGGGTTTGTCCACTTCTAGGGTCTGCCTCTTAAAGGGCCAGTCCGCAAAACATGTCACATGTTCAAGTGGCTTTCCACTTCATAAGCCACATTGACATTTCCAAAGGTCTGTCCATTCCCAGGGTTGTCTCTTAGAAGGCCACCCACACACAATAATGCATCTTTAAGGACTGTCCACTTCCATGGTCATCCTCTTCATAGGCCAGTCACCTTAAAGTATTGCCAATTTTAAAGGTCCGTAAGCTTCCCGGGTCCACCTCTTAAAGGGCCAGTACACTTAAAATGCTGTTGTTTCGAGGGTTTGTACACAACCCTGGTCAACCTCTTAAAGGACATAATTCCCTAAATTTGCCACCTCTTCAAGGGTTTGTCCACTTCTAGGGTCTGCCTCTTAAAGGGCCAGTCCGCAAAACATGTCACATGTTCAAGTGGCTTTCCACTTCATAAGCCACATTGACATTTCCAAAGGTCTGTCCATTCCCAGGGTTGTCTCTTAGAAGGCCACCCACACACAATAATGCATCTTTAAGGACTGTCCACTTCCATGGTCATCCTCTTCATAGGCCAGTCACCTTAAAGTATTGCCAATTTTAAAGGTCCGTAAGCTTCCCAGGTCCACCTCTTAAAGGGCCAGTACACTTAAAATGCTGTTGTTTCGAGGGTTTGTACACAACCCTGGTCAACCTCTTAAAGGACATAATTCCCTAAATTTGTCACCTCTTCAAGGGTTTGTCCACATCTAGGGTCTGCCTCTTAAAGGGCCAGTCCGCAAAACATGTCACATGTTCAAGTGGCTTTCCACTTCATAAGCCACATTGACATTTCCAAAGGTCTGTCCATTCCCAGGGTTGTCTCTTAGAAGGCCACCCACACACAATAATGCATCTTTAAGGACTGTCCACTTCCATGGTCATCCTCTTCATAGGCCAGTCACCTTAAAGTATTGCCAATTTTAAAGGTCCGTAAGCTTCCCGGGTCCACCTCTTAAAGGGCCAGTACACTTAAAATGCTGTTGTTTCGAGGGTTTGTACACAACCCTGGTCAACCTCTTAAAGGACATAATTCCCTAAATTTGTCACCTCTTCAAGGGTTTGTCCACTTCTAGGGTCTGCCTCTTAAAGGGCCAGTCCGCAAAACATGTCACATGTTCAAGTGGCTTTCCACTTCATAAGCCACATTGACATTTCCAAAGGTCTGTCCATTCCCAGGGTTGTCTCTTAGAAGGCCACCCACACACAATAATGCATCTTTAAGGACTGTCCACTTCCATGGTCATCCTCTTCATAGGCCAGTCACCTTAAAGTATTGCCAATTTTAAAGGTCCGTAAGCTTCCCGGGTCCACCTCTTAAAGGGCCAGTACACTTAAAATGCTGTTGTTTCGAGGGTTTGTACACAACCCTGGTCAACCTCTTAAAGGACATAATTCCCTAAATTTGCCACCTCTTCAAGGGTTTGTCCACTTCTAGGGTCTGCCTCTTAAAGGGCCAGTCCGCAAAACATGTCACATGTTCAAGTGGCTTTCCACTTCATAAGCCACATTGACATTTCCAAAGGTCTGTCCATTCCCAGGGTTGTCTCTTAGAAGGCCACCCACACACAATAATGCATCTTTAAGGACTGTCCACTTCCATGGTCATCCTCTTCATAGGCCAGTCACCTTAAAGTATTGCCAATTTTAAAGGTCCGTAAGCTTCCCAGGTCCACCTCTTAAAGGGCCAGTACACTTAAAATGCTGTTGTTTCGAGGGTTTGTACACAACCCTGGTCAACCTCTTAAGGACATAATTCCCTAAATTTGTCACCTCTTCAAGGGTTTGTCCACATCTAGGGTCTGCCTCTTAAAGGGCCAGTCCGCAAAACATGTCACATGTTCAAGTGGCTTTCCACTTCATAAGCCACATTGACATTTCCAAAGGTCTGTCCATTCCCAGGGTTGTCTCTTAGAAGGCCACCCACACACAATAATGCATCTTTAAGGACTGTCCACTTCCATGGTCATCCTCTTCATAGGCCAGTCACCTTAAAGTATTGCCAATTTTAAAGGTCCGTAAGCTTCCCAGGTCCACCTCTTAAAGGGCCAGTACACTTAAAATGCTGTTGTTTCGAGGGTTTGTACACAACCCTGGTCAACCTCTTAAAGGACATAATTCCCTAAATTTGTCACCTCTTCAAGGGTTTGTCCACTTCTAGGGTCTGCCTCTTAAAGGGCCAGTCCGCAAAACATGTCACATGTTCAAGTGGCTTTCCACTTCATAAGCCACATTGACATTTCCAAAGGTCTGTCCATTCCCAGGGTTGTCTCTTAGAAGGCCACCCACACACAATAATGCATCTTTAAGGACTGTCCACTTCCATGGTCATCCTCTTCATAGGCCAGTCACCTTAAAGTATTGCCAATTTTAAAGGTCCGTAAGCTTCCCAGGTCCACCTCTTAAAGGGCCAGTACACTTAAAATGCTGTTGTTTCGAGGGTTTGTACACAACCCTGGTCAACCTCTTAAAGGACATAATTCCCTAAATTTGTCACCTCTTCAAGGGTTTGTCCACTTCTAGGGTCTGCCTCTTAAAGGGCCAGTCCGCAAAACATGTCACATGTTCAAGTGGCTTTCCACTTCATAAGCCACATTGACATTTCCAAAGGTCTGTCCATTCCCAGGGTTGTCTCTTAGAAGGCCACCCACACACAATAATGCATCTTTAAGGACTGTCCACTTCCATGGTCATCCTCTTCATAGGCCAGTCACCTTAAAGTATTGCCAATTTTAAAGGTCCGTAAGCTTCCCAGGTCCACCTCTTAAAGGGCCAGTACACTTAAAATGCTGTTGTTTCGAGGGTTTGTACACAACCCTGGTCAACCTCTTAAAGGACATAATTCCCTAAATTTGTCACCTCTTCAAGGGTTTGTCCACTTCTAGGGTCTGCCTCTTAAAGGGCCAGTCCGCAAAACATGTCACATGTTCAAGTGGCTTTCCACTTCATAAGCCACATTGACATTTCCAAAGGTCTGTCCATTCCCAGGGTTGTCTCTTAGAAGGCCACCCACACACAATAATGCATCTTTAAGGACTGTCCACTTCCATGGTCATCCTCTTCATAGGCCAGTCACCTTAAAGTATTGCCAATTTTAAAGGTCCGTAAGCTTCCCAGGTCCACCTCTTAAAGGGCCAGTACACTTAAAATGCTGTTGTTTCGAGGGTTTGTACACAACCCTGGTCAACCTCTTAAAGGACATAATTCCCTAAATTTGTCACCTCTTCAAGGGTTTGTCCACTTCTAGGGTCTGCCTCTTAAAGCGCCAGTCCGCAAAACATGTCACATGTTCAAGTGGCTTTCCACTTCATAAGCCACATTGACATTTCCAAAGGTCTGTCCATTCCCAGGGTTGTCTCTTAGAAGGCCACCCACACACAATAATGCATCTTTAAGGACTGTCCACTTCCATGGTCATCCTCTTCATAGGCCAGTCACCTTAAAGTATTGCCAATTTTAAAGGTCCGTAAGCTTCCCAGGTCCACCTCTTAAAGGGCCAGTACACTTAAAATGCTGTTGTTTCGAGGGTTTGTACACAACCCTGGTCAACCTCTTAAAGGACATAATTCCCTAAATTTGTCACCTCTTCAAGGGTTTGTCCACATCTAGGGTCTGCCTCTTAAAGGGCCAGTCCGCAAAACATGTCACATGTTCAAGTGGCTTTCCACTTCATAAGCCACATTGACATTTCCAAAGGTCTGTCCATTCCCAGGGTTGTCTCTTAGAAGGCCACCCACACACAATAATGCATCTTTAAGGACTGTCCACTTCCATGGTCATCCTCTTCATAGGCCAGTCACCTTAAAGTATTGCCAATTTTAAAGGTCCGTAAGCTTCCCGGGTCCACCTCTTAAAGGGCCAGTACACTTAAAATGCTGTTGTTTCGAGGGTTTGTACACAACCCTGGTCAACCTCTTAAAGGACATAATTCCCTAAATTTGTCACCTCTTCAAGGGTTTGTCCACTTCTAGGGTCTGCCTCTTAAAGGGCCAGTCCGCAAAACATGTCACATGTTCAAGTGGCTTTCCACTTCATAAGCCACATTGACATTTCCAAAGGTCTGTCCATTCCCAGGGTTGTCTCTTAGAAGGCCACCCACACACAATAATGCATCTTTAAGGACTGTCCACTTCCATGGTCATCCTCTTCATAGGCCAGTCACCTTAAAGTATTGCCAATTTTAAAGGTCCGTAAGCTTCCCGGGTCCACCTCTTAAAGGGCCAGTACACTTAAAATGCTGTTGTTTCGAGGGTTTGTACACAACCCTGGTCAACCTCTTAAAGGACATAATTCCCTAAATTTGTCACCTCTTCAAGGGTTTGTCCACATCTAGGGTCTGCCTCTTAAAGGGCCAGTCATCAAAACATGTCACATGTTCAAGTGGATTTCCACTTCATAAGCCACATTGACATTTCCAAAGGTCTGTCCATTCCCAGGGTTGTCTCTTAGAAGGCCACCCACACACAATAATGCATCTTTAAGGACTGTCCACTTCCATGGTCATCCTCTTCATAGGCCAGTCACCTTAAAGTATTGCCAATTTTAAAGGTCCGTAAGCTTCCCAGGTCCACCTCTTAAAGGGCCAGTACACTTAAAATGCTGTTGTTTCGAGGGTTTGTACACAACCCTGGTCAACCTCTTAAAGGACATAATTCCCTAAATTTGCCACCTCTTCAAGGGTTTGTCCACTTCTAGGGTCTGCCTCTTAAAGGGCCAGTCTGCAAAACATGTCACATGTTCAAGTGGCTTTCCACTTCATAAGCCACATTGACATTTCCAAAGGTCTGTCCATTCCCAGGGTTGTCTCTTAGAAGGCCACCCACACACAATAATGCATCTTTAAGGACTGTCCACTTCCATGGTCATCCTCTTCATAGGCCAGTCACCTTAAAGTATTGCCAATTTTAAAGGTCCGTAAGCTTCCCGGGTCCACCTCTTAAAGGGCCAGTACACTTAAAATGCTGTTGTTTCGAGGGTTTGTACACAACCCTGGTCAACCTCTTAAAGGACATAATTCCCTAAATTTGTCACCTCTTCAAGGGTTTGTCCACATCTAGGGTCTGCCTCTTAAAGGGCCAGTCATCAAAACATGTCACATGTTCAAGTGGCTTTCCACTTCATAAGCCACATTGACATTTCCAAAGGTCTGTCCATTCCCAGGGTTGTCTCTTAGAAGGCCACCCACACACAATAATGCATCTTTAAGGACTGTCCACTTCCATGGTCATCCTCTTCATAGGCCAGTCACCTTAAAGTATTGCCAATTTTAAAGGTCCGTAAGCTTCCCAGGTCCACCTCTTAAAGGGCCAGTACACTTAAAATGCTGTTGTTTCGAGGGTTTGTACACAACCCTGGTCAACCTCTTAAAGGACATAATTCCCTAAATTTGTCACCTCTTCAAGGGTTTGTCCACTTCTAGGGTCTGCCTCTTAAAGGGCCAGTCCGCAAAACATGTCACATGTTCAAGTGGCTTTCCACTTCATAAGCCACATTGACATTTCCAAAGGTCTGTCCATTCCCAGGGTTGTCTCTTAGAAGGCCACCCACACACAATAATGCATCTTTAAGGACTGTCCACTTCCATGGTCATCCTCTTCATAGGCCAGTCACCTTAAAGTATTGCCAATTTTAAAGGTCCGTAAGCTTCCCGGGTCCACCTCTTAAAGGGCCAGTACACTTAAAATGCTGTTGTTTCGAGGGTTTGTACACAACCCTGGTCAACCTCTTAAAGGACATAATTCCCTAAATTTGTCACCTCTTCAAGGGTTTGTCCACTTCTAGGGTCTGCCTCTTAAAGGGCCAGTCCGCAAAACATGTCACATGTTCAAGTGGCTTTCCACTTCATAAGCCACATTGACATTTCCAAAGGTCTGTCCATTCCCAGGGTTGTCTCTTAGAAGGCCACCCACACACAATAATGCATCTTTAAGGACTGTCCACTTCCATGGTCATCCTCTTCATAGGCCAGTCACCTTAAAGTATTGCCAATTTTAAAGGTCCGTAAGCTTCCCGGGTCCACCTCTTAAAGGGCCAGTACACTTAAAATGCTGTTGTTTCGAGGGTTTGTACACAACCCTGGTCAACCTCTTAAAGGACATAATTCCCTAAATTTGCCACCTCTTCAAGGGTTTGTCCACTTCTAGGGTCTGCCTCTTAAAGGGCCAGTCCGCAAAACATGTCACATGTTCAAGTGGCTTTCCACTTCATAAGCCACATTGACATTTCCAAAGGTCTGTCCATTCCCAGGGTTGTCTCTTAGAAGGCCACCCACACACAATAATGCATCTTTAAGGACTGTCCACTTCCATGGTCATCCTCTTCATAGGCCAGTCACCTTAAAGTATTGCCAATTTTAAAGGTCCGTAAGCTTCCCGGGTCCACCTCTTAAAGGGCCAGTACACTTAAAATGCTGTTGTTTCGAGGGTTTGTACACAACCCTGGTCAACCTCTTAAAGGACATAATTCCCTAAATTTGTCACCTCTTCAAGGGTTTGTCCACTTCTAGGGTCTGCCTCTTAAAGCGCCAGTCCGCAAAACATGTCACATGTTCAAGTGGCTTTCCACTTCATAAGCCACATTGACATTTCCAAAGGTCTGTCCATTCCCAGGGTTGTCTCTTAGAAGGCCACCCACACACAATAATGCATCTTTAAGGACTGTCCACTTCCATGGTCATCCTCTTCATAGGCCAGTCACCTTAAAGTATTGCCAATTTTAAAGGTCCGTAAGCTTCCCGGGTCCACCTCTTAAAGGGCCAGTACACTTAAAATGCTGTTGTTTCGAGGGTTTGTACACAACCCTGGTCAACCTCTTAAAGGACATAATTCCCTAAATTTGTCACCTCTTCATGGGTTTGTCCACATCTAGGGTCTGCCTCTTAAAGGGCCAGTCCGCAAAACATGTCACATGTTCAAGTGGCTTTCCACTTCATAAGCCACATTGACATTTCCAAAGGTCTGTCCATTCCCAGGGTTGTCTCTTAGAAGGCCACCCACACACAATAATGCATCTTTAAGGACTGTCCACTTCCATGGTCATCCTCTTCATAGGCCAGTCACCTTAAAGTATTGCCAATTTTAAAGGTCCGTAAGCTTCCCGGGTCAACCTCTTAAAGGGCCAGTACACTTAAAATGCTGTTGTTTCGAGGGTTTGTACACAACCCTGGTCAACCTCTTAAAGGACATAATTCCCTAAATTTGTCACCTCTTCAAGGGTTTGTCCACTTCTAGGGTCTGCCTCTTAAAGGGCCAGTCCGCAAAACATGTCACATGTTCAAGTGGCTTTCCACTTCATAAGCCACATTGACATTTCCAAAGGTCTGTCCATTCCCAGGGTTGTCTCTTAGAAGGCCACCCACACACAATAATGCATCTTTAAGGACTGTCCACTTCCATGGTCATCCTCTTCATAGGCCAGTCACCTTAAAGTATTGCCAATTTTAAAGGTCCGTAAGCTTCCCGGGTCCACCTCTTAAAGGGCCAGTACACTTAAAATGCTGTTGTTTCGAGGGTTTGTACACAACCCTGGTCAACCTCTTAAAGGACATAATTCCCTAAATTTGTCACCTCTTCAAGGGTTTGTCCACATCTAGGGTCTGCCTCTTAAAGGGCCAGTCCGCAAAACATGTCACATGTTCAAGTGGCTTTCCACTTCATAAGCCACATTGACATTTCCAAAGGTCTGTCCATTCCCAGGGTTGTCTCTTAGAAGGCCACCCACACACAATAATGCATCTTTAAGGACTGTCCACTTCCATGGTCATCCTCTTCATAGGCCAGTCACCTTAAAGTATTGCCAATTTTAAAGGTCCGTAAGCTTCCCGGGTCCACCTCTTAAAGGGCCAGTACACTTAAAATGCTGTTGTTTCGAGGGTTTGTACACAACCCTGGTCAACCTCTTAAAGGACATAATTCCCTAAATTTGTCACCTCTTCATGGGTTTGTCCACATCTAGGGTCTGCCTCTTAAAGGGCCAGTCCGCAAAACATGTCACATGTTCAAGTGGCTTTCCACTTCATAAGCCACATTGACATTTCCAAAGGTCTGTCCATTCCCAGGGTTGTCTCTTAGAAGGCCACCCACACACAATAATGCATCTTTAAGGACTGTCCACTTCCATGGTCATCCTCTTCATAGGCCAGTCACCTTAAAGTATTGCCAATTTTAAAGGTCCGTAAGCTTCCCGGGTCAACCTCTTAAAGGGCCAGTACACTTAAAATGCTGTTGTTTCGAGGGTTTGTACACAACCCTGGTCAACCTCTTAAAGGACATAATTCCCTAAATTTGTCACCTCTTCAAGGGTTTGTCCACTTCTAGGGTCTGCCTCTTAAAGGGCCAGTCCGCAAAACATGTCACATGTTCAAGTGGCTTTCCACTTCATAAGCCACATTGACATTTCCAAAGGTCTGTCCATTCCCAGGGTTGTCTCTTAGAAGGCCACCCACACACAATAATGCATCTTTAAGGACTGTCCACTTCCATGGTCATCCTCTTCATAGGCCAGTCACCTTAAAGTATTGCCAATTTTAAAGGTCCGTAAGCTTCCCGGGTCCACCTCTTAAAGGGCCAGTACACTTAAAATGCTGTTGTTTCGAGGGTTTGTACACAACCCTGGTCAACCTCTTAAAGGACATAATTCCCTAAATTTGTCACCTCTTCAAGGGTTTGTCCACATCTAGGGTCTGCCTCTTAAAGGGCCAGTCCGCAAAACATGTCACATGTTCAAGTGGCTTTCCACTTCATAAGCCACATTGACATTTCCAAAGGTCTGTCCATTCCCAGGGTTGTCTCTTAGAAGGCCACCCACACACAATAATGCATCTTTAAGGACTGTCCACTTCCATGGTCATCCTCTTCATAGGCCAGTCACCTTAAAGTATTGCCAATTTTAAAGGTCCGTAAGCTTCCCGGGTCCACCTCTTAAAGGGCCAGTACACTTAAAATGCTGTTGTTTCGAGGGTTTGTACACAACCCTGGTCAACCTCTTAAAGGACATAATTCCCTAAATTTGTCACCTCTTCATGGGTTTGTCCACATCTAGGGTCTGCCTCTTAAAGGGCCAGTCCGCAAAACATGTCACATGTTCAAGTGGCTTTCCACTTCATAAGCCACATTGACATTTCCAAAGGTCTGTCCATTCCCAGGGTTGTCTCTTAGAAGGCCACCCACACACAATAATGCATCTTTAAGGACTGTCCACTTCCATGGTCATCCTCTTCATAGGCCAGTCACCTTAAAGTATTGCCAATTTTAAAGGTCTGTAAGCTTCCCGGGTCCACCTCTTAAAGGGCCAGTACACTTAAAATGCTGTTGTTTCGAGGGTTTGTACACAACCCTGGTCAACCTCTTAAAGGACATAATTCCCTAAATTTGTCACCTCTTCAAGGGTTTGTCCACTTCTAGGGTCTGCCTCTTAAAGGGCCAGTCCGCAAAACATGTCACATGTTCAAGTGGCTTTCCACTTCATAAGCCACATTGACATTTCCAAAGGTCTGTCCATTCCCAGGGTTGTCTCTTAGAAGGCCACCCACACACAATAATGCATCTTTAAGGACTGTCCACTTCCATGGTCATCCTCTTCATAGGCCAGTCACCTTAAAGTATTGCCAATTTTAAAGGTCCGTAAGCTTCCCGGGTCCACCTCTTAAAGGGCCAGTACACTTAAAATGCTGTTGTTTCGAGGGTTTGTACACAACCCTGGTCAACCTCTTAAAGGACATAATTCCCTAAATTTGCCACCTCTTCAAGGGTTTGTCCACTTCTAGGGTCTGCCTCTTAAAGGGCCAGTCCGCAAAACATGTCACATGTTCAAGTGGCTTTCCACTTCATAAGCCACATTGACATTTCCAAAGGTCTGTCCATTCCCAGGGTTGTCTCTTAGAAGGCCACCCACACACAATAATGCATCTTTAAGGACTGTCCACTTCCATGGTCATCCTCTTCATAGGCCAGTCACCTTAAAGTATTGCCAATTTTAAAGGTCCGTAAGCTTCCCAGGTCCACCTCTTAAAGGGCCAGTACACTTAAAATGCTGTTGTTTCGAGGGTTTGTACACAACCCTGGTCAACCTCTTAAAGGACATAATTCCCTAAATTTGTCACCTCTTCAAGGGTTTGTCCACATCTAGGGTCTGCCTCTTAAAGGGCCAGTCCGCAAAACATGTCACATGTTCAAGTGGCTTTCCACTTCATAAGCCACATTGACATTTCCAAAGGTCTGTCCATTCCCAGGGTTGTCTCTTAGAAGGCCACCCACACACAATAATGCATCTTTAAGGACTGTCCACTTCCATGGTCATCCTCTTCATAGGCCAGTCACCTTAAAGTATTGCCAATTTTAAAGGTCCGTAAGCTTCCCGGGTCCACCTCTTAAAGGGCCAGTACACTTAAAATGCTGTTGTTTCGAGGGTTTGTACACAACCCTGGTCAACCTCTTAAAGGACATAATTCCCTAAATTTGTCACCTCTTCAAGGGTTTGTCCACTTCTAGGGTCTGCCTCTTAAAGGGCCAGTCCGCAAAACATGTCACATGTTCAAGTGGCTTTCCACTTCATAAGCCACATTGACATTTCCAAAGGTCTGTCCATTCCCAGGGTTGTCTCTTAGAAGGCCACCCACACACAATAATGCATCTTTAAGGACTGTCCACTTCCATGGTCATCCTCTTCATAGGCCAGTCACCTTAAAGTATTGCCAATTTTAAAGGTCCGTAAGCTTCCCGGGTCCACCTCTTAAAGGGCCAGTACACTTAAAATGCTGTTGTTTCGAGGGTTTGTACACAACCCTGGTCAACCTCTTAAAGGACATAATTCCCTAAATTTGCCACCTCTTCAAGGGTTTGTCCACTTCTAGGGTCTGCCTCTTAAAGGGCCAGTCCGCAAAACATGTCACATGTTCAAGTGGCTTTCCACTTCATAAGCCACATTGACATTTCCAAAGGTCTGTCCATTCCCAGGGTTGTCTCTTAGAAGGCCACCCACACACAATAATGCATCTTTAAGGACTGTCCACTTCCATGGTCATCCTCTTCATAGGCCAGTCACCTTAAAGTATTGCCAATTTTAAAGGTCCGTAAGCTTCCCAGGTCCACCTCTTAAAGGGCCAGTACACTTAAAATGCTGTTGTTTCGAGGGTTTGTACACAACCCTGGTCAACCTCTTAAAGGACATAATTCCCTAAATTTGTCACCTCTTCAAGGGTTTGTCCACATCTAGGGTCTGCCTCTTAAAGGGCCAGTCCGCAAAACATGTCACATGTTCAAGTGGCTTTCCACTTCATAAGCCACATTGACATTTCCAAAGGTCTGTCCATTCCCAGGGTTGTCTCTTAGAAGGCCACCCACACACAATAATGCATCTTTAAGGACTGTCCACTTCCATGGTCATCCTCTTCATAGGCCAGTCACCTTAAAGTATTGCCAATTTTAAAGGTCCGTAAGCTTCCCAGGTCCACCTCTTAAAGGGCCAGTACACTTAAAATGCTGTTGTTTCGAGGGTTTGTACACAACCCTGGTCAACCTCTTAAAGGACATAATTCCCTAAATTTGTCACCTCTTCAAGGGTTTGTCCACTTCTAGGGTCTGCCTCTTAAAGGGCCAGTCCGCAAAACATGTCACATGTTCAAGTGGCTTTCCACTTCATAAGCCACATTGACATTTCCAAAGGTCTGTCCATTCCCAGGGTTGTCTCTTAGAAGGCCACCCACACACAATAATGCATCTTTAAGGACTGTCCACTTCCATGGTCATCCTCTTCATAGGCCAGTCACCTTAAAGTATTGCCAATTTTAAAGGTCCGTAAGCTTCCCAGGTCCACCTCTTAAAGGGCCAGTACACTTAAAATGCTGTTGTTTCGAGGGTTTGTACACAACCCTGGTCAACCTCTTAAAGGACATAATTCCCTAAATTTGTCACCTCTTCAAGGGTTTGTCCACTTCTAGGGTCTGCCTCTTAAAGGGCCAGTCCGCAAAACATGTCACATGTTCAAGTGGCTTTCCACTTCATAAGCCACATTGACATTTCCAAAGATCTGTCCATTCCCAGGGTTGTCTCTTAGAAGGCCACCCACACACAATAATGCATCTTTAAGGACTGTCCACTTCCATGGTCATCCTCTTCATAGGCCAGTCACCTTAAAGTATTGCCAATTTTAAAGGTCCGTAAGCTTCCCAGGTCCACCTCTTAAAGGGCCAGTACACTTAAAATGCTGTTGTTTCGAGGGTTTGTACACAACCCTGGTCAACCTCTTAAAGGACATAATTCCCTAAATTTGTCACCTCTTCAAGGGTTTGTCCACATCTAGGGTCTGCCTCTTAAAGGGCCAGTCCGCAAAACATGTCACATGTTCAAGTGGCTTTCCACTTCATAAGCCACATTGACATTTCCAAAGGTCTGTCCATTCCCAGGGTTGTCTCTTAGAAGGCCACCCACACACAATAATGCATCTTTAAGGACTGTCCACTTCCATGGTCATCCTCTTCATAGGCCAGTCACCTTAAAGTATTGCCAATTTTAAAGGTCCGTAAGCTTCCCGGGTCCACCTCTTAAAGGGCCAGTACACTTAAAATGCTGTTGTTTCGAGGGTTTGTACACAACCCTGGTCAACCTCTTAAAGGACATAATTCCCTAAATTTGTCACCTCTTCAAGGGTTTGTCCACTTCTAGGGTCTGCCTCTTAAAGGGCCAGTCCGCAAAACATGTCACATGTTCAAGTGGCTTTCCACTTCATAAGCCACATTGACATTTCCAAAGGTCTGTCCATTCCCAGGGTTGTCTCTTAGAAGGCCACCCACACACAATAATGCATCTTTAAGGACTGTCCACTTCCATGGTCATCCTCTTCATAGGCCAGTCACCTTAAAGTATTGCCAATTTTAAAGGTCCGTAAGCTTCCCAGGTCCACCTCTTAAAGGGCCAGTACACTTAAAATGCTGTTGTTTCGAGGGTTTGTACACAACCCTGGTCAACCTCTTAAAGGACATAATTCCCTAAATTTGCCACCTCTTCAAGGGTTTGTCCACTTCTAGGGTCTGCCTCTTAAAGGGCCAGTCATCAAAACATGTCACATGTTCAAGTGGCTTTCCACTTCATAAGCCACATTGACATTTCCAAAGGTCTGTCCATTCCCAGGGTTGTCTCTTAGAAGGCCACCCACACACAATAATGCATCTTTAAGGACTGTCCACTTCCATGGTCATCCTCTTCATAGGCCAGTCACCTTAAAGTATTGCCAATTTTAAAGGTCCGTAAGCTTCCCAGGTCCACCTCTTAAAGGGCCAGTACACTTAAAATGCTGTTGTTTCGAGGGTTTGTACACAACCCTGGTCAACCTCTTAAAGGACATAATTCCCTAAATTTGTCACCTCTTCAAGGGTTTGTCCACTTCTAGGGTCTGCCTCTTAAAGGGCCAGTCCGCAAAACATGTCACATGTTCAAGTGGCTTTCCACTTCATAAGCCACATTGACATTTCCAAAGGTCTGTCCATTCCCAGGGTTGTCTCTTAGAAGGCCACCCACACACAATAATGCATCTTTAAGGACTGTCCACTTCCATGGTCATCCTCTTCATAGGCCAGTCACCTTAAAGTATTGCCAATTTTAAAGGTCCGTAAGCTTCCCAGGTCCACCTCTTAAAGGGCCAGTACACTTAAAATGCTGTTGTTTCGAGGGTTTGTACACAACCCTGGTCAACCTCTTAAAGGACATAATTCCCTAAATTTGTCACCTCTTCAAGGGTTTGTCCACATCTAGGGTCTGCCTCTTAAAGGGCCAGTCCGCAAAACATGTCACATGTTCAAGTGGCTTTCCACTTCATAAGCCACATTGACATTTCCAAAGGTCTGTCCATTCCCAGGGTTGTCTCTTAGAAGGCCACCCACACACAATAATGCATCTTTAAGGACTGTCCACTTCCATGGTCATCCTCTTCATAGGCCAGTCACCTTAAAGTATTGCCAATTTTAAAGGTCCGTAAGCTTCCCGGGTCCACCTCTTAAAGGGCCAGTACACTTAAAATGCTGTTGTTTCGAGGGTTTGTACACAACCCTGGTCAACCTCTTAAAGGACATAATTCCCTAAATTTGTCACCTCTTCAAGGGTTTGTCCACTTCTAGGGTCTGCCTCTTAAAGGGCCAGTCCGCAAAACATGTCACATGTTCAAGTGGCTTTCCACTTCATAAGCCACATTGACATTTCCAAAGGTCTGTCCATTCCCAGGGTTGTCTCTTAGAAGGCCACCCACACACAATAATGCATCTTTAAGGACTGTCCACTTCCATGGTCATCCTCTTCATAGGCCAGTCACCTTAAAGTATTGCCAATTTTAAAGGTCCGTAAGCTTCCCGGGTCCACCTCTTAAAGGGCCAGTACACTTAAAATGCTGTTGTTTCGAGGGTTTGTACACAACCCTGGTCAACCTCTTAAAGGACATAATTCCCTAAATTTGCCACCTCTTCAAGGGTTTGTCCACTTCTAGGGTCTGCCTCTTAAAGGGCCAGTCCGCAAAACATGTCACATGTTCAAGTGGCTTTCCACTTCATAAGCCACATTGACATTTCCAAAGGTCTGTCCATTCCCAGGGTTGTCTCTTAGAAGGCCACCCACACACAATAATGCATCTTTAAGGACTGTCCACTTCCATGGTCATCCTCTTCATAGGCCAGTCACCTTAAAGTATTGCCAATTTTAAAGGTCCGTAAGCTTCCCAGGTCCACCTCTTAAAGGGCCAGTACACTTAAAATGCTGTTGTTTCGAGGGTTTGTACACAACCCTGGTCAACCTCTTAAAGGACATAATTCCCTAAATTTGTCACCTCTTCAAGGGTTTGTCCACATCTAGGGTCTGCCTCTTAAAGGGCCAGTCCGCAAAACATGTCACATGTTCAAGTGGCTTTCCACTTCATAAGCCACATTGACATTTCCAAAGGTCTGTCCATTCCCAGGGTTGTCTCTTAGAAGGCCACCCACACACAATAATGCATCTTTAAGGACTGTCCACTTCCATGGTCATCCTCTTCATAGGCCAGTCACCTTAAAGTATTGCCAATTTTAAAGGTCCGTAAGCTTCCCAGGTCCACCTCTTAAAGGGCCAGTACACTTAAAATGCTGTTGTTTCGAGGGTTTGTACACAACCCTGGTCAACCTCTTAAAGGACATAATTCCCTAAATTTGTCACCTCTTCAAGGGTTTGTCCACATCTAGGGTCTGCCTCTTAAAGGGCCAGTCATCAAAACATGTCACATGTTCAAGTGGATTTCCACTTCATAAGCCACATTGACATTTCCAAAGGTCTGTCCATTCCCAGGGTTGTCTCTTAGAAGGCCACCCACACACAATAATGCATCTTTAAGGACTGTCCACTTCCATGGTCATCCTCTTCATAGGCCAGTCACCTTAAAGTATTGCCAATTTTAAAGGTCCGTAAGCTTCCCAGGTCCACCTCTTAAAGGGCCAGTACACTTAAAATGCTGTTGTTTCGAGGGTTTGTACACAACCCTGGTCAACCTCTTAAAGGACATAATTCCCTAAATTTGCCACCTCTTCAAGGGTTTGTCCACTTCTAGGGTCTGCCTCTTAAAGGGCCAGTCTGCAAAACATGTCACATGTTCAAGTGGCTTTCCACTTCATAAGCCACATTGACATTTCCAAAGGTCTGTCCATTCCCAGGGTTGTCTCTTAGAAGGCCACCCACACACAATAATGCATCTTTAAGGACTGTCCACTTCCATGGTCATCCTCTTCATAGGCCAGTCACCTTAAAGTATTGCCAATTTTAAAGGTCCGTAAGCTTCCCAGGTCCACCTCTTAAAGGGCCAGTACACTTAAAATGCTGTTGTTTCGAGGGTTTGTACACAACCCTGGTCAACCTCTTAAAGGACATAATTCCCTAAATTTGTCACCTCTTCAAGGGTTTGTCCACATCTAGGGTCTGCCTCTTAAAGGGCCAGTCATCAAAACATGTCACATGTTCAAGTGGATTTCCACTTCATAAGCCACATTGACATTTCCAAAGGTCTGTCCATTCCCAGGGTTGTCTCTTAGAAGGCCACCCACACACAATAATGCATCTTTAAGGACTGTCCACTTCCATGGTCATCCTCTTCATAGGCCAGTCACCTTAAAGTATTGCCAATTTTAAAGGTCCGTAAGCTTCCCAGGTCCACCTCTTAAAGGGCCAGTACACTTAAAATGCTGTTGTTTCGAGGGTTTGTACACAACCCTGGTCAACCTCTTAAAGGACATAATTCCCTAAATTTGTCACCTCTTCAAGGGTTTGTCCACTTCTAGGGTCTGCCTCTTAAAGGGCCAGTCCGCAAAACATGTCACATGTTCAAGTGGCTTTCCACTTCATAAGCCACATTGACATTTCCAAAGGTCTGTCCATTCCCAGGGTTGTCTCTTAGAAGGCCACCCACACACAATAATGCATCTTTAAGGACTGTCCACTTCCATGGTCATCCTCTTCATAGGCCAGTCACCTTAAAGTATTGCCAATTTTAAAGGTCCGTAAGCTTCCCAGGTCCACCTCTTAAAGGGCCAGTACACTTAAAATGCTGTTGTTTCGAGGGTTTGTACACAACCCTGGTCAACCTCTTAAAGGACATAATTCCCTAAATTTGCCACCTCTTCAAGGGTTTGTCCACTTCTAGGGTCTGCCTCTTAAAGGGCCAGTCCGCAAAACATGTCACATGTTCAAGTGGCTTTCCACTTCATAAGCCACATTGACATTTCCAAAGGTCTGTCCATTCCCAGGGTTGTCTCTTAGAAGGCCACCCACACACAATAATGCATCTTTAAGGACTGTCCACTTCCATGGTCATCCTCTTCATAGGCCAGTCACCTTAAAGTATTGCCAATTTTAAAGGTCCGTAAGCTTCCCAGGTCCACCTCTTAAAGGGCCAGTACACTTAAAATGCTGTTGTTTCGAGGGTTTGTACACAACCCTGGTCAACCTCTTAAAGGACATAATTCCCTAAATTTGTCACCTCTTCAAGGGTTTGTCCACTTCTAGGGTCTGCCTCTTAAAGGGCCAGTCCGCAAAACATGTCACATGTTCAAGTGGCTTTCCACTTCATAAGCCACATTGACATTTCCAAAGGTCTGTCCATTCCCAGGGTTGTCTCTTAGAAGGCCACCCACACACAATAATGCATCTTTAAGGACTGTCCACTTCCATGGTCATCCTCTTCATAGGCCAGTCACCTTAAAGTATTGCCAATTTTAAAGGTCCGTAAGCTTCCCAGGTCCACCTCTTAAAGGGCCAGTACACTTAAAATGCTGTTGTTTCGAGGGTTTGTACACAACCCTGGTCAACCTCTTAAAGGACATAATTCCCTAAATTTGTCACCTCTTCAAGGGTTTGTCCACTTCTAGGGTCTGCCTCTTAAAGGGCCAGTCCGCAAAACATGTCACATGTTCAAGTGGCTTTCCACTTCATAAGCCACATTGACATTTCCAAAGGTCTGTCCATTCCCAGGGTTGTCTCTTAGAAGGCCACCCACACACAATAATGCATCTTTAAGGACTGTCCACTTCCATGGTCATCCTCTTCATAGGCCAGTCACCTTAAAGTATTGCCAATTTTAAAGGTCCGTAAGCTTCCCGGGTCCACCTCTTAAAGGGCCAGTACACTTAAAATGCTGTTGTTTCGAGGGTTTGTACACAACCCTGGTCAACCTCTTAAAGGACATAATTCCCTAAATTTGCCACCTCTTCAAGGGTTTGTCCACTTCTAGGGTCTGCCTCTTAAAGGGCCAGTCCGCAAAACATGTCACATGTTCAAGTGGCTTTCCACTTCATAAGCCACATTGACATTTCCAAAGGTCTGTCCATTCCCAGGGTTGTCTCTTAGAAGGCCACCCACACACAATAATGCATCTTTAAGGACTGTCCACTTCCATGGTCATCCTCTTCATAGGCCAGTCACCTTAAAGTATTGCCAATTTTAAAGGTCCGTAAGCTTCCCGGGTCCACCTCTTAAAGGGCCAGTACACTTAAAATGCTGTTGTTTCGAGGGTTTGTACACAACCCTGGTCAACCTCTTAAAGGACATAATTCCCTAAATTTGTCACCTCTTCAAGGGTTTGTCCACTTCTAGGGTCTGCCTCTTAAAGGGCCAGTCCGCAAAACATGTCACATGTTCAAGTGGCTTTCCACTTCATAAGCCACATTGACATTTCCAAAGGTCTGTCCATTCCCAGGGTTGTCTCTTAGAAGGCCACCCACACACAATAATGCATCTTTAAGGACTGTCCACTTCCATGGTCATCCTCTTCATAGGCCAGTCACCTTAAAGTATTGCCAATTTTAAAGGTCCGTAAGCTTCCCAGGTCCACCTCTTAAAGGGCCAGTACACTTAAAATGCTGTTGTTTCGAGGGTTTGTACACAACCCTGGTCAACCTCTTAAAGGACATAATTCCCTAAATTTGTCACCTCTTCAAGGGTTTGTCCACTTCTAGGGTCTGCCTCTTAAAGGGCCAGTCCGCAAAACATGTCACATGTTCAAGTGGCTTTCCACTTCATAAGCCACATTGACATTTCCAAAGGTCTGTCCATTCCCAGGGTTGTCTCTTAGAAGGCCACCCACACACAATAATGCATCTTTAAGGACTGTCCACTTCCATGGTCATCCTCTTCATAGGCCAGTCACCTTAAAGTATTGCCAATTTTAAAGGTCCGTAAGCTTCCCGGGTCCACCTCTTAAAGGGCCAGTACACTTAAAATGCTGTTGTTTCGAGGGTTTGTACACAACCCTGGTCAACCTCTTAAAGGACATAATTCCCTAAATTTGTCACCTCTTCAAGGGTTTGTCCACTTCTAGGGTCTGCCCCTTAAAGGGCCAGTCCGCAAAACATGTCACATGTTCAAGTGGCTTTCCACTTCATAAGCCACATTGACATTTCCAAAGGTCTGTCCATTCCCAGGGTTGTTTCTTAGAAGGCCACCCACACACAATAATGCATCTTTAAGGACTGTCCACTTCCATGGTCATCCTCTTCATAGGCCAGTCACCTTAAAGTATTGCCAATTTTAAAGGTCCGTAAGCTTCCCAGGTCCACCTCTTAAAGGGCCAGTACACTTAAAATGCTGTTGTTTCGAGGGTTTGTACACAACCCTGGTCAACCTCTTAAAGGACATAATTCCCTAAATTTGTCACCTCTTCAAGGGTTTGTCCACTTCTAGGGTCTGCCTCTTAAAGGGCCAGTCCGCAAAACATGTCACATGTTCAAGTGGCTTTCCACTTCATAAGCCACATTGACATTTCCAAAGGTCTGTCCATTCCCAGGGTTGTCTCTTAGAAGGCCACCCACACACAATAATGCATCTTTAAGGACTGTCCACTTCCATGGTCATCCTCTTCATAGGCCAGTCACCTTAAAGTATTGCCAATTTTAAAGGTCCGTAAGCTTCCCGGGTCCACCTCTTAAAGGGCCAGTACACTTAAAATGCTGTTGTTTCGAGGGTTTGTACACAACCCTGGTCAACCTCTTAAAGGACATAATTCCCTAAATTTGCCACCTCTTCAAGGGTTTGTCCACTTCTAGGGTCTGCCTCTTAAAGGGCCAGTCCGCAAAACATGTCACATGTTCAAGTGGCTTTCCACTTCATAAGCCACATTGACATTTCCAAAGGTCTGTCCATTCCCAGGGTTGTCTCTTAGAAGGCCACCCACACACAATAATGCATCTTTAAGGACTGTCCACTTCCATGGTCATCCTCTTCATAGGCCAGTCACCTTAAAGTATTGCCAATTTTAAAGGTCCGTAAGCTTCCCAGGTCCACCTCTTAAAGGGCCAGTACACTTAAAATGCTGTTGTTTCGAGGGTTTGTACACAACCCTGGTCAACCTCTTAAAGGACATAATTCCCTAAATTTGTCACCTCTTCAAGGGTTTGTCCACATCTAGGGTCTGCCTCTTAAAGGGCCAGTCCGCAAAACATGTCACATGTTCAAGTGGCTTTCCACTTCATAAGCCACATTGACATTTCCAAAGGTCTGTCCATTCCCAGGGTTGTCTCTTAGAAGGCCACCCACACACAATAATGCATCTTTAAGGACTGTCCACTTCCATGGTCATCCTCTTCATAGGCCAGTCACCTTAAAGTATTGCCAATTTTAAAGGTCCGTAAGCTTCCCAGGTCCACCTCTTAAAGGGCCAGTACACTTAAAATGCTGTTGTTTCGAGGGTTTGTACACAACCCTGGTCAACCTCTTAAAGGACATAATTCCCTAAATTTGTCACCTCTTCAAGGGTTTGTCCACATCTAGGGTCTGCCTCTTAAAGGGCCAGTCATCAAAACATGTCACATGTTCAAGTGGATTTCCACTTCATAAGCCACATTGACATTTCCAAAGGTCTGTCCATTCCCAGGGTTGTCTCTTAGAAGGCCACCCACACACAATAATGCATCTTTAAGGACTGTCCACTTCCATGGTCATCCTCTTCATAGGCCAGTCACCTTAAAGTATTGCCAATTTTAAAGGTCCGTAAGCTTCCCAGGTCCACCTCTTAAAGGGCCAGTACACTTAAAATGCTGTTGTTTCGAGGGTTTGTACACAACCCTGGTCAACCTCTTAAAGGACATAATTCCCTAAATTTGCCACCTCTTCAAGGGTTTGTCCACTTCTAGGGTCTGCCTCTTAAAGGGCCAGTCTGCAAAACATGTCACATGTTCAAGTGGCTTTCCACTTCATAAGCCACATTGACATTTCCAAAGGTCTGTCCATTCCCAGGGTTGTCTCTTAGAAGGCCACCCACACACAATAATGCATCTTTAAGGACTGTCCACTTCCATGGTCATCCTCTTCATAGGCCAGTCACCTTAAAGTATTGCCAATTTTAAAGGTCCGTAAGCTTCCCAGGTCCACCTCTTAAAGGGCCAGTACACTTAAAATGCTGTTGTTTCGAGGGTTTGTACACAACCCTGGTCAACCTCTTAAAGGACATAATTCCCTAAATTTGTCACCTCTTCAAGGGTTTGTCCACATCTAGGGTCTGCCTCTTAAAGGGCCAGTCATCAAAACATGTCACATGTTCAAGTGGATTTCCACTTCATAAGCCACATTGACATTTCCAAAGGTCTGTCCATTCCCAGGGTTGTCTCTTAGAAGGCCACCCACACACAATAATGCATCTTTAAGGACTGTCCACTTCCATGGTCATCCTCTTCATAGGCCAGTCACCTTAAAGTATTGCCAATTTTAAAGGTCCGTAAGCTTCCCAGGTCCACCTCTTAAAGGGCCAGTACACTTAAAATGCTGTTGTTTCGAGGGTTTGTACACAACCCTGGTCAACCTCTTAAAGGACATAATTCCCTAAATTTGTCACCTCTTCAAGGGTTTGTCCACTTCTAGGGTCTGCCTCTTAAAGGGCCAGTCCGCAAAACATGTCACATGTTCAAGTGGCTTTCCACTTCATAAGCCACATTGACATTTCCAAAGGTCTGTCCATTCCCAGGGTTGTCTCTTAGAAGGCCACCCACACACAATAATGCATCTTTAAGGACTGTCCACTTCCATGGTCATCCTCTTCATAGGCCAGTCACCTTAAAGTATTGCCAATTTTAAAGGTCCGTAAGCTTCCCAGGTCCACCTCTTAAAGGGCCAGTACACTTAAAATGCTGTTGTTTCGAGGGTTTGTACACAACCCTGGTCAACCTCTTAAAGGACATAATTCCCTAAATTTGCCACCTCTTCAAGGGTTTGTCCACTTCTAGGGTCTGCCTCTTAAAGGGCCAGTCCGCAAAACATGTCACATGTTCAAGTGGCTTTCCACTTCATAAGCCACATTGACATTTCCAAAGGTCTGTCCATTCCCAGGGTTGTCTCTTAGAAGGCCACCCACACACAATAATGCATCTTTAAGGACTGTCCACTTCCATGGTCATCCTCTTCATAGGCCAGTCACCTTAAAGTATTGCCAATTTTAAAGGTCCGTAAGCTTCCCAGGTCCACCTCTTAAAGGGCCAGTACACTTAAAATGCTGTTGTTTCGAGGGTTTGTACACAACCCTGGTCAACCTCTTAAAGGACATAATTCCCTAAATTTGTCACCTCTTCAAGGGTTTGTCCACTTCTAGGGTCTGCCTCTTAAAGGGCCAGTCCGCAAAACATGTCACATGTTCAAGTGGCTTTCCACTTCATAAGCCACATTGACATTTCCAAAGGTCTGTCCATTCCCAGGGTTGTCTCTTAGAAGGCCACCCACACACAATAATGCATCTTTAAGGACTGTCCACTTCCATGGTCATCCTCTTCATAGGCCAGTCACCTTAAAGTATTGCCAATTTTAAAGGTCCGTAAGCTTCCCAGGTCCACCTCTTAAAGGGCCAGTACACTTAAAATGCTGTTGTTTCGAGGGTTTGTACACAACCCTGGTCAACCTCTTAAAGGACATAATTCCCTAAATTTGTCACCTCTTCAAGGGTTTGTCCACTTCTAGGGTCTGCCTCTTAAAGGGCCAGTCCGCAAAACATGTCACATGTTCAAGTGGCTTTCCACTTCATAAGCCACATTGACATTTCCAAAGGTCTGTCCATTCCCAGGGTTGTCTCTTAGAAGGCCACCCACACACAATAATGCATCTTTAAGGACTGTCCACTTCCATGGTCATCCTCTTCATAGGCCAGTCACCTTAAAGTATTGCCAATTTTAAAGGTCCGTAAGCTTCCCGGGTCCACCTCTTAAAGGGCCAGTACACTTAAAATGCTGTTGTTTCGAGGGTTTGTACACAACCCTGGTCAACCTCTTAAAGGACATAATTCCCTAAATTTGCCACCTCTTCAAGGGTTTGTCCACTTCTAGGGTCTGCCTCTTAAAGGGCCAGTCCGCAAAACATGTCACATGTTCAAGTGGCTTTCCACTTCATAAGCCACATTGACATTTCCAAAGGTCTGTCCATTCCCAGGGTTGTCTCTTAGAAGGCCACCCACACACAATAATGCATCTTTAAGGACTGTCCACTTCCATGGTCATCCTCTTCATAGGCCAGTCACCTTAAAGTATTGCCAATTTTAAAGGTCCGTAAGCTTCCCGGGTCCACCTCTTAAAGGGCCAGTACACTTAAAATGCTGTTGTTTCGAGGGTTTGTACACAACCCTGGTCAACCTCTTAAAGGACATAATTCCCTAAATTTGTCACCTCTTCAAGGGTTTGTCCACTTCTAGGGTCTGCCTCTTAAAGGGCCAGTCCGCAAAACATGTCACATGTTCAAGTGGCTTTCCACTTCATAAGCCACATTGACATTTCCAAAGGTCTGTCCATTCCCAGGGTTGTCTCTTAGAAGGCCACCCACACACAATAATGCATCTTTAAGGACTGTCCACTTCCATGGTCATCCTCTTCATAGGCCAGTCACCTTAAAGTATTGCCAATTTTAAAGGTCCGTAAGCTTCCCAGGTCCACCTCTTAAAGGGCCAGTACACTTAAAATGCTGTTGTTTCGAGGGTTTGTACACAACCCTGGTCAACCTCTTAAAGGACATAATTCCCTAAATTTGTCACCTCTTCAAGGGTTTGTCCACTTCTAGGGTCTGCCTCTTAAAGGGCCAGTCCGCAAAACATGTCACATGTTCAAGTGGCTTTCCACTTCATAAGCCACATTGACATTTCCAAAGGTCTGTCCATTCCCAGGGTTGTCTCTTAGAAGGCCACCCACACACAATAATGCATCTTTAAGGACTGTCCACTTCCATGGTCATCCTCTTCATAGGCCAGTCACCTTAAAGTATTGCCAATTTTAAAGGTCCGTAAGCTTCCCGGGTCCACCTCTTAAAGGGCCAGTACACTTAAAATGCTGTTGTTTCGAGGGTTTGTACACAACCCTGGTCAACCTCTTAAAGGACATAATTCCCTAAATTTGTCACCTCTTCAAGGGTTTGTCCACTTCTAGGGTCTGCCCCTTAAAGGGCCAGTCCGCAAAACATGTCACATGTTCAAGTGGCTTTCCACTTCATAAGCCACATTGACATTTCCAAAGGTCTGTCCATTCCCAGGGTTGTTTCTTAGAAGGCCACCCACACACAATAATGCATCTTTAAGGACTGTCCACTTCCATGGTCATCCTCTTCATAGGCCAGTCACCTTAAAGTATTGCCAATTTTAAAGGTCCGTAAGCTTCCCAGGTCCACCTCTTAAAGGGCCAGTACACTTAAAATGCTGTTGTTTCGAGGGTTTGTACACAACCCTGGTCAACCTCTTAAAGGACATAATTCCCTAAATTTGTCACCTCTTCAAGGGTTTGTCCACATCTAGGGTCTGCCTCTTAAAGGGCCAGTCCGCAAAACATGTCACATGTTCAAGTGGCTTTCCACTTCATAAGCCACATTGACATTTCCAAAGGTCTGTCCATTCCCAGGGTTGTCTCTTAGAAGGCCACCCACACACAATAATGCATCTTTAAGGACTGTCCACTTCCATGGTCATCCTCTTCATAGGCCAGTCACCTTAAAGTATTGCCAATTTTAAAGGTCCGTAAGCTTCCCGGGTCCACCTCTTAAAGGGCCAGTACACTTAAAATGCTGTTGTTTCGAGGGTTTGTACACAACCCTGGTCAACCTCTTAAAGGACATAATTCCCTAAATTTGTCACCTCTTCAAGGGTTTGTCCACTTCTAGGGTCTGCCTCTTAAAGGGCCAGTCCGCAAAACATGTCACATGTTCAAGTGGCTTTCCACTTCATAAGCCACATTGACATTTCCAAAGGTCTGTCCATTCCCAGGGTTGTCTCTTAGAAGGCCACCCACACACAATAATGCATCTTTAAGGACTGTCCACTTCCATGGTCATCCTCTTCATAGGCCAGTCACCTTAAAGTATTGCCAATTTTAAAGGTCCGTAAGCTTCCCGGGTCCACCTCTTAAAGGGCCAGTACACTTAAAATGCTGTTGTTTCGAGGGTTTGTACACAACCCTGGTCAACCTCTTAAAGGACATAATTCCCTAAATTTGCCACCTCTTCAAGGGTTTGTCCACTTCTAGGGTCTGCCTCTTAAAGGGCCAGTCCGCAAAACATGTCACATGTTCAAGTGGCTTTCCACTTCATAAGCCACATTGACATTTCCAAAGGTCTGTCCATTCCCAGGGTTGTCTCTTAGAAGGCCACCCACACACAATAATGCATCTTTAAGGACTGTCCACTTCCATGGTCATCCTCTTCATAGGCCAGTCACCTTAAAGTATTGCCAATTTTAAAGGTCCGTAAGCTTCCCAGGTCCACCTCTTAAAGGGCCAGTACACTTAAAATGCTGTTGTTTCGAGGGTTTGTACACAACCCTGGTCAACCTCTTAAAGGACATAATTCCCTAAATTTGTCACCTCTTCAAGGGTTTGTCCACATCTAGGGTCTGCCTCTTAAAGGGCCAGTCCGCAAAACATGTCACATGTTCAAGTGGCTTTCCACTTCATAAGCCACATTGACATTTCCAAAGGTCTGTCCATTCCCAGGGTTGTCTCTTAGAAGGCCACCCACACACAATAATGCATCTTTAAGGACTGTCCACTTCCATGGTCATCCTCTTCATAGGCCAGTCACCTTAAAGTATTGCCAATTTTAAAGGTCCGTAAGCTTCCCAGGTCCACCTCTTAAAGGGCCAGTACACTTAAAATGCTGTTGTTTCGAGGGTTTGTACACAACCCTGGTCAACCTCTTAAAGGACATAATTCCCTAAATTTGTCACCTCTTCAAGGGTTTGTCCACATCTAGGGTCTGCCTCTTAAAGGGCCAGTCATCAAAACATGTCACATGTTCAAGTGGATTTCCACTTCATAAGCCACATTGACATTTCCAAAGGTCTGTCCATTCCCAGGGTTGTCTCTTAGAAGGCCACCCACACACAATAATGCATCTTTAAGGACTGTCCACTTCCATGGTCATCCTCTTCATAGGCCAGTCACCTTAAAGTATTGCCAATTTTAAAGGTCCGTAAGCTTCCCAGGTCCACCTCTTAAAGGGCCAGTACACTTAAAATGCTGTTGTTTCGAGGGTTTGTACACAACCCTGGTCAACCTCTTAAAGGACATAATTCCCTAAATTTGCCACCTCTTCAAGGGTTTGTCCACTTCTAGGGTCTGCCTCTTAAAGGGCCAGTCTGCAAAACATGTCACATGTTCAAGTGGCTTTCCACTTCATAAGCCACATTGACATTTCCAAAGGTCTGTCCATTCCCAGGGTTGTCTCTTAGAAGGCCACCCACACACAATAATGCATCTTTAAGGACTGTCCACTTCCATGGTCATCCTCTTCATAGGCCAGTCACCTTAAAGTATTGCCAATTTTAAAGGTCCGTAAGCTTCCCAGGTCCACCTCTTAAAGGGCCAGTACACTTAAAATGCTGTTGTTTCGAGGGTTTGTACACAACCCTGGTCAACCTCTTAAAGGACATAATTCCCTAAATTTGTCACCTCTTCAAGGGTTTGTCCACATCTAGGGTCTGCCTCTTAAAGGGCCAGTCATCAAAACATGTCACATGTTCAAGTGGATTTCCACTTCATAAGCCACATTGACATTTCCAAAGGTCTGTCCATTCCCAGGGTTGTCTCTTAGAAGGCCACCCACACACAATAATGCATCTTTAAGGACTGTCCACTTCCATGGTCATCCTCTTCATAGGCCAGTCACCTTAAAGTATTGCCAATTTTAAAGGTCCGTAAGCTTCCCAGGTCCACCTCTTAAAGGGCCAGTACACTTAAAATGCTGTTGTTTCGAGGGTTTGTACACAACCCTGGTCAACCTCTTAAAGGACATAATTCCCTAAATTTGTCACCTCTTCAAGGGTTTGTCCACTTCTAGGGTCTGCCTCTTAAAGGGCCAGTCCGCAAAACATGTCACATGTTCAAGTGGCTTTCCACTTCATAAGCCACATTGACATTTCCAAAGGTCTGTCCATTCCCAGGGTTGTCTCTTAGAAGGCCACCCACACACAATAATGCATCTTTAAGGACTGTCCACTTCCATGGTCATCCTCTTCATAGGCCAGTCACCTTAAAGTATTGCCAATTTTAAAGGTCCGTAAGCTTCCCAGGTCCACCTCTTAAAGGGCCAGTACACTTAAAATGCTGTTGTTTCGAGGGTTTGTACACAACCCTGGTCAACCTCTTAAAGGACATAATTCCCTAAATTTGCCACCTCTTCAAGGGTTTGTCCACTTCTAGGGTCTGCCTCTTAAAGGGCCAGTCCGCAAAACATGTCACATGTTCAAGTGGCTTTCCACTTCATAAGCCACATTGACATTTCCAAAGGTCTGTCCATTCCCAGGGTTGTCTCTTAGAAGGCCACCCACACACAATAATGCATCTTTAAGGACTGTCCACTTCCATGGTCATCCTCTTCATAGGCCAGTCACCTTAAAGTATTGCCAATTTTAAAGGTCCGTAAGCTTCCCAGGTCCACCTCTTAAAGGGCCAGTACACTTAAAATGCTGTTGTTTCGAGGGTTTGTACACAACCCTGGTCAACCTCTTAAAGGACATAATTCCCTAAATTTGTCACCTCTTCAAGGGTTTGTCCACTTCTAGGGTCTGCCTCTTAAAGGGCCAGTCCGCAAAACATGTCACATGTTCAAGTGGCTTTCCACTTCATAAGCCACATTGACATTTCCAAAGGTCTGTCCATTCCCAGGGTTGTCTCTTAGAAGGCCACCCACACACAATAATGCATCTTTAAGGACTGTCCACTTCCATGGTCATCCTCTTCATAGGCCAGTCACCTTAAAGTATTGCCAATTTTAAAGGTCCGTAAGCTTCCCAGGTCCACCTCTTAAAGGGCCAGTACACTTAAAATGCTGTTGTTTCGAGGGTTTGTACACAACCCTGGTCAACCTCTTAAAGGACATAATTCCCTAAATTTGTCACCTCTTCAAGGGTTTGTCCACTTCTAGGGTCTGCCTCTTAAAGGGCCAGTCCGCAAAACATGTCACATGTTCAAGTGGCTTTCCACTTCATAAGCCACATTGACATTTCCAAAGGTCTGTCCATTCCCAGGGTTGTCTCTTAGAAGGCCACCCACACACAATAATGCATCTTTAAGGACTGTCCACTTCCATGGTCATCCTCTTCATAGGCCAGTCACCTTAAAGTATTGCCAATTTTAAAGGTCCGTAAGCTTCCCGGGTCCACCTCTTAAAGGGCCAGTACACTTAAAATGCTGTTGTTTCGAGGGTTTGTACACAACCCTGGTCAACCTCTTAAAGGACATAATTCCCTAAATTTGCCACCTCTTCAAGGGTTTGTCCACTTCTAGGGTCTGCCTCTTAAAGGGCCAGTCCGCAAAACATGTCACATGTTCAAGTGGCTTTCCACTTCATAAGCCACATTGACATTTCCAAAGGTCTGTCCATTCCCAGGGTTGTCTCTTAGAAGGCCACCCACACACAATAATGCATCTTTAAGGACTGTCCACTTCCATGGTCATCCTCTTCATAGGCCAGTCACCTTAAAGTATTGCCAATTTTAAAGGTCCGTAAGCTTCCCGGGTCCACCTCTTAAAGGGCCAGTACACTTAAAATGCTGTTGTTTCGAGGGTTTGTACACAACCCTGGTCAACCTCTTAAAGGACATAATTCCCTAAATTTGTCACCTCTTCAAGGGTTTGTCCACTTCTAGGGTCTGCCTCTTAAAGGGCCAGTCCGCAAAACATGTCACATGTTCAAGTGGCTTTCCACTTCATAAGCCACATTGACATTTCCAAAGGTCTGTCCATTCCCAGGGTTGTCTCTTAGAAGGCCACCCACACACAATAATGCATCTTTAAGGACTGTCCACTTCCATGGTCATCCTCTTCATAGGCCAGTCACCTTAAAGTATTGCCAATTTTAAAGGTCCGTAAGCTTCCCAGGTCCACCTCTTAAAGGGCCAGTACACTTAAAATGCTGTTGTTTCGAGGGTTTGTACACAACCCTGGTCAACCTCTTAAAGGACATAATTCCCTAAATTTGTCACCTCTTCAAGGGTTTGTCCACTTCTAGGGTCTGCCTCTTAAAGGGCCAGTCCGCAAAACATGTCACATGTTCAAGTGGCTTTCCACTTCATAAGCCACATTGACATTTCCAAAGGTCTGTCCATTCCCAGGGTTGTCTCTTAGAAGGCCACCCACACACAATAATGCATCTTTAAGGACTGTCCACTTCCATGGTCATCCTCTTCATAGGCCAGTCACCTTAAAGTATTGCCAATTTTAAAGGTCCGTAAGCTTCCCGGGTCCACCTCTTAAAGGGCCAGTACACTTAAAATGCTGTTGTTTCGAGGGTTTGTACACAACCCTGGTCAACCTCTTAAAGGACATAATTCCCTAAATTTGTCACCTCTTCAAGGGTTTGTCCACTTCTAGGGTCTGCCCCTTAAAGGGCCAGTCCGCAAAACATGTCACATGTTCAAGTGGCTTTCCACTTCATAAGCCACATTGACATTTCCAAAGGTCTGTCCATTCCCAGGGTTGTTTCTTAGAAGGCCACCCACACACAATAATGCATCTTTAAGGACTGTCCACTTCCATGGTCATCCTCTTCATAGGCCAGTCACCTTAAAGTATTGCCAATTTTAAAGGTCCGTAAGCTTCCCAGGTCCACCTCTTAAAGGGCCAGTACACTTAAAATGCTGTTGTTTCGAGGGTTTGTACACAACCCTGGTCAACCTCTTAAAGGACATAATTCCCTAAATTTGTCACCTCTTCAAGGGTTTGTCCACTTCTAGGGTCTGCCTCTTAAAGGGCCAGTCCGCAAAACATGTCACATGTTCAAGTGGCTTTCCACTTCATAAGCCACATTGACATTTCCAAAGGTCTGTCCATTCCCAGGGTTGTCTCTTAGAAGGCCACCCACACACAATAATGCATCTTTAAGGACTGTCCACTTCCATGGTCATCCTCTTCATAGGCCAGTCACCTTAAAGTATTGCCAATTTTAAAGGTCCGTAAGCTTCCCGGGTCCACCTCTTAAAGGGCCAGTACACTTAAAATGCTGTTGTTTCGAGGGTTTGTACACAACCCTGGTCAACCTCTTAAAGGACATAATTCCCTAAATTTGCCACCTCTTCAAGGGTTTGTCCACTTCTAGGGTCTGCCTCTTAAAGGGCCAGTCCGCAAAACATGTCACATGTTCAAGTGGCTTTCCACTTCATAAGCCACATTGACATTTCCAAAGGTCTGTCCATTCCCAGGGTTGTCTCTTAGAAGGCCACCCACACACAATAATGCATCTTTAAGGACTGTCCACTTCCATGGTCATCCTCTTCATAGGCCAGTCACCTTAAAGTATTGCCAATTTTAAAGGTCCGTAAGCTTCCCAGGTCCACCTCTTAAAGGGCCAGTACACTTAAAATGCTGTTGTTTCGAGGGTTTGTACACAACCCTGGTCAACCTCTTAAAGGACATAATTCCCTAAATTTGTCACCTCTTCAAGGGTTTGTCCACATCTAGGGTCTGCCTCTTAAAGGGCCAGTCCGCAAAACATGTCACATGTTCAAGTGGCTTTCCACTTCATAAGCCACATTGACATTTCCAAAGGTCTGTCCATTCCCAGGGTTGTCTCTTAGAAGGCCACCCACACACAATAATGCATCTTTAAGGACTGTCCACTTCCATGGTCATCCTCTTCATAGGCCAGTCACCTTAAAGTATTGCCAATTTTAAAGGTCCGTAAGCTTCCCAGGTCCACCTCTTAAAGGGCCAGTACACTTAAAATGCTGTTGTTTCGAGGGTTTGTACACAACCCTGGTCAACCTCTTAAAGGACATAATTCCCTAAATTTGTCACCTCTTCAAGGGTTTGTCCACATCTAGGGTCTGCCTCTTAAAGGGCCAGTCATCAAAACATGTCACATGTTCAAGTGGATTTCCACTTCATAAGCCACATTGACATTTCCAAAGGTCTGTCCATTCCCAGGGTTGTCTCTTAGAAGGCCACCCACACACAATAATGCATCTTTAAGGACTGTCCACTTCCATGGTCATCCTCTTCATAGGCCAGTCACCTTAAAGTATTGCCAATTTTAAAGGTCCGTAAGCTTCCCAGGTCCACCTCTTAAAGGGCCAGTACACTTAAAATGCTGTTGTTTCGAGGGTTTGTACACAACCCTGGTCAACCTCTTAAAGGACATAATTCCCTAAATTTGCCACCTCTTCAAGGGTTTGTCCACTTCTAGGGTCTGCCTCTTAAAGGGCCAGTCTGCAAAACATGTCACATGTTCAAGTGGCTTTCCACTTCATAAGCCACATTGACATTTCCAAAGGTCTGTCCATTCCCAGGGTTGTCTCTTAGAAGGCCACCCACACACAATAATGCATCTTTAAGGACTGTCCACTTCCATGGTCATCCTCTTCATAGGCCAGTCACCTTAAAGTATTGCCAATTTTAAAGGTCCGTAAGCTTCCCAGGTCCACCTCTTAAAGGGCCAGTACACTTAAAATGCTGTTGTTTCGAGGGTTTGTACACAACCCTGGTCAACCTCTTAAAGGACATAATTCCCTAAATTTGTCACCTCTTCAAGGGTTTGTCCACATCTAGGGTCTGCCTCTTAAAGGGCCAGTCATCAAAACATGTCACATGTTCAAGTGGATTTCCACTTCATAAGCCACATTGACATTTCCAAAGGTCTGTCCATTCCCAGGGTTGTCTCTTAGAAGGCCACCCACACACAATAATGCATCTTTAAGGACTGTCCACTTCCATGGTCATCCTCTTCATAGGCCAGTCACCTTAAAGTATTGCCAATTTTAAAGGTCCGTAAGCTTCCCAGGTCCACCTCTTAAAGGGCCAGTACACTTAAAATGCTGTTGTTTCGAGGGTTTGTACACAACCCTGGTCAACCTCTTAAAGGACATAATTCCCTAAATTTGTCACCTCTTCAAGGGTTTGTCCACTTCTAGGGTCTGCCTCTTAAAGGGCCAGTCCGCAAAACATGTCACATGTTCAAGTGGCTTTCCACTTCATAAGCCACATTGACATTTCCAAAGGTCTGTCCATTCCCAGGGTTGTCTCTTAGAAGGCCACCCACACACAATAATGCATCTTTAAGGACTGTCCACTTCCATGGTCATCCTCTTCATAGGCCAGTCACCTTAAAGTATTGCCAATTTTAAAGGTCCGTAAGCTTCCCAGGTCCACCTCTTAAAGGGCCAGTACACTTAAAATGCTGTTGTTTCGAGGGTTTGTACACAACCCTGGTCAACCTCTTAAAGGACATAATTCCCTAAATTTGCCACCTCTTCAAGGGTTTGTCCACTTCTAGGGTCTGCCTCTTAAAGGGCCAGTCCGCAAAACATGTCACATGTTCAAGTGGCTTTCCACTTCATAAGCCACATTGACATTTCCAAAGGTCTGTCCATTCCCAGGGTTGTCTCTTAGAAGGCCACCCACACACAATAATGCATCTTTAAGGACTGTCCACTTCCATGGTCATCCTCTTCATAGGCCAGTCACCTTAAAGTATTGCCAATTTTAAAGGTCCGTAAGCTTCCCAGGTCCACCTCTTAAAGGGCCAGTACACTTAAAATGCTGTTGTTTCGAGGGTTTGTACACAACCCTGGTCAACCTCTTAAAGGACATAATTCCCTAAATTTGTCACCTCTTCAAGGGTTTGTCCACTTCTAGGGTCTGCCTCTTAAAGGGCCAGTCCGCAAAACATGTCACATGTTCAAGTGGCTTTCCACTTCATAAGCCACATTGACATTTCCAAAGGTCTGTCCATTCCCAGGGTTGTCTCTTAGAAGGCCACCCACACACAATAATGCATCTTTAAGGACTGTCCACTTCCATGGTCATCCTCTTCATAGGCCAGTCACCTTAAAGTATTGCCAATTTTAAAGGTCCGTAAGCTTCCCAGGTCCACCTCTTAAAGGGCCAGTACACTTAAAATGCTGTTGTTTCGAGGGTTTGTACACAACCCTGGTCAACCTCTTAAAGGACATAATTCCCTAAATTTGTCACCTCTTCAAGGGTTTGTCCACTTCTAGGGTCTGCCTCTTAAAGGGCCAGTCCGCAAAACATGTCACATGTTCAAGTGGCTTTCCACTTCATAAGCCACATTGACATTTCCAAAGGTCTGTCCATTCCCAGGGTTGTCTCTTAGAAGGCCACCCACACACAATAATGCATCTTTAAGGACTGTCCACTTCCATGGTCATCCTCTTCATAGGCCAGTCACCTTAAAGTATTGCCAATTTTAAAGGTCCGTAAGCTTCCCGGGTCCACCTCTTAAAGGGCCAGTACACTTAAAATGCTGTTGTTTCGAGGGTTTGTACACAACCCTGGTCAACCTCTTAAAGGACATAATTCCCTAAATTTGCCACCTCTTCAAGGGTTTGTCCACTTCTAGGGTCTGCCTCTTAAAGGGCCAGTCCGCAAAACATGTCACATGTTCAAGTGGCTTTCCACTTCATAAGCCACATTGACATTTCCAAAGGTCTGTCCATTCCCAGGGTTGTCTCTTAGAAGGCCACCCACACACAATAATGCATCTTTAAGGACTGTCCACTTCCATGGTCATCCTCTTCATAGGCCAGTCACCTTAAAGTATTGCCAATTTTAAAGGTCCGTAAGCTTCCCGGGTCCACCTCTTAAAGGGCCAGTACACTTAAAATGCTGTTGTTTCGAGGGTTTGTACACAACCCTGGTCAACCTCTTAAAGGACATAATTCCCTAAATTTGTCACCTCTTCAAGGGTTTGTCCACTTCTAGGGTCTGCCTCTTAAAGGGCCAGTCCGCAAAACATGTCACATGTTCAAGTGGCTTTCCACTTCATAAGCCACATTGACATTTCCAAAGGTCTGTCCATTCCCAGGGTTGTCTCTTAGAAGGCCACCCACACACAATAATGCATCTTTAAGGACTGTCCACTTCCATGGTCATCCTCTTCATAGGCCAGTCACCTTAAAGTATTGCCAATTTTAAAGGTCCGTAAGCTTCCCAGGTCCACCTCTTAAAGGGCCAGTACACTTAAAATGCTGTTGTTTCGAGGGTTTGTACACAACCCTGGTCAACCTCTTAAAGGACATAATTCCCTAAATTTGTCACCTCTTCAAGGGTTTGTCCACTTCTAGGGTCTGCCTCTTAAAGGGCCAGTCCGCAAAACATGTCACATGTTCAAGTGGCTTTCCACTTCATAAGCCACATTGACATTTCCAAAGGTCTGTCCATTCCCAGGGTTGTCTCTTAGAAGGCCACCCACACACAATAATGCATCTTTAAGGACTGTCCACTTCCATGGTCATCCTCTTCATAGGCCAGTCACCTTAAAGTATTGCCAATTTTAAAGGTCCGTAAGCTTCCCGGGTCCACCTCTTAAAGGGCCAGTACACTTAAAATGCTGTTGTTTCGAGGGTTTGTACACAACCCTGGTCAACCTCTTAAAGGACATAATTCCCTAAATTTGTCACCTCTTCAAGGGTTTGTCCACTTCTAGGGTCTGCCCCTTAAAGGGCCAGTCCGCAAAACATGTCACATGTTCAAGTGGCTTTCCACTTCATAAGCCACATTGACATTTCCAAAGGTCTGTCCATTCCCAGGGTTGTTTCTTAGAAGGCCACCCACACACAATAATGCATCTTTAAGGACTGTCCACTTCCATGGTCATCCTCTTCATAGGCCAGTCACCTTAAAGTATTGCCAATTTTAAAGGTCCGTAAGCTTCCCAGGTCCACCTCTTAAAGGGCCAGTACACTTAAAATGCTGTTGTTTCGAGGGTTTGTACACAACCCTGGTCAACCTCTTAAAGGACATAATTCCCTAAATTTGTCACCTCTTCAAGGGTTTGTCCACTTCTAGGGTCTGCCTCTTAAAGGGCCAGTCCGCAAAACATGTCACATGTTCAAGTGGCTTTCCACTTCATAAGCCACATTGACATTTCCAAAGGTCTGTCCATTCCCAGGGTTGTCTCTTAGAAGGCCACCCACACACAATAATGCATCTTTAAGGACTGTCCACTTCCATGGTCATCCTCTTCATAGGCCAGTCACCTTAAAGTATTGCCAATTTTAAAGGTCCGTAAGCTTCCCGGGTCCACCTCTTAAAGGGCCAGTACACTTAAAATGCTGTTGTTTCGAGGGTTTGTACACAACCCTGGTCAACCTCTTAAAGGACATAATTCCCTAAATTTGTCACCTCTTCAAGGGTTTGTCCACTTCTAGGGTCTGCCCCTTAAAGGGCCAGTCCGCAAAACATGTCACATGTTCAAGTGGCTTTCCACTTCATAAGCCACATTGACATTTCCAAAGGTCTGTCCATTCCCAGGGTTGTCTCTTAGAAGGCCACCCACACACAATAATGCATCTTTAAGGACTGTCCACTTCCATGGTCATCCTCTTCATAGGCCAGTCACCTTAAAGTATTGCCAATTTTAAAGGTCCGTAAGCTTCCCAGGTCCACCTCTTAAAGGGCCAGTACACTTAAAATGCTGTTGTTTCGAGGGTTTGTACACAACCCTGGTCAACCTCTTAAAGGACATAATTCCCTAAATTTGTCACCTCTTCAAGGGTTTGTCCACTTCTAGGGTCTGCCTCTTAAAGGGCCAGTCCGCAAAACATGTCACATGTTCAAGTGGCTTTCCACTTCATAAGCCACATTGACATTTCCAAAGGTCTGTCCATTCCCAGGGTTGTCTCTTAGAAGGCCACCCACACACAATAATGCATCTTTAAGGACTGTCCACTTCCATGGTCATCCTCTTCATAGGCCAGTCACCTTAAAGTATTGCCAATTTTAAAGGTCCGTAAGCTTCCCAGGTCCACCTCTTAAAGGGCCAGTACACTTAAAATGCTGTTGTTTCGAGGGTTTGTACACAACCCTGGTCAACCTCTTAAAGGACATAATTCCCTAAATTTGTCACCTCTTCAAGGGTTTGTCCACATCTAGGGTCTGCCTCTTAAAGGGCCAGTCATCAAAACATGTCACATGTTCAAGTGGATTTCCACTTCATAAGCCACATTGACATTTCCAAAGGTCTGTCCATTCCCAGGGTTGTCTCTTAGAAGGCCACCCACACACAATAATGCATCTTTAAGGACTGTCCACTTCCATGGTCATCCTCTTCATAGGCCAGTCACCTTAAAGTATTGCCAATTTTAAAGGTCCGTAAGCTTCCCGGGTCCACCTCTTAAAGGGCCAGTACACTTAAAATGCTGTTGTTTCGAGGGTTTGTACACAACCCTGGTCAACCTCTTAAAGGACATAATTCCCTAAATTTGCCACCTCTTCAAGGGTTTGTCCACTTCTAGGGTCTGCCTCTTAAAGGGCCAGTCTGCAAAACATGTCACATGTTCAAGTGGCTTTCCACTTCATAAGCCACATTGACATTTCCAAAGGTCTGTCCATTCCCAGGGTTGTCTCTTAGAAGGCCACCCACACACAATAATGCATCTTTAAGGACTGTCCACTTCCATGGTCATCCTCTTCATAGGCCAGTCACCTTAAAGTATTGCCAATTTTAAAGGTCCGTAAGCTTCCCAGGTCCACCTCTTAAAGGGCCAGTACACTTAAAATGCTGTTGTTTCGAGGGTTTGTACACAACCCTGGTCAACCTCTTAAAGGACATAATTCCCTAAATTTGTCACCTCTTCAAGGGTTTGTCCACATCTAGGGTCTGCCTCTTAAAGGGCCAGTCATCAAAACATGTCACATGTTCAAGTGGATTTCCACTTCATAAGCCACATTGACATTTCCAAAGGTCTGTCCATTCCCAGGGTTGTCTCTTAGAAGGCCACCCACACACAATAATGCATCTTTAAGGACTGTCCACTTCCATGGTCATCCTCTTCATAGGCCAGTCACCTTAAAGTATTGCCAATTTTAAAGGTCCGTAAGCTTCCCAGGTCCACCTCTTAAAGGGCCAGTACACTTAAAATGCTGTTGTTTCGAGGGTTTGTACACAACCCTGGTCAACCTCTTAAAGGACATAATTCCCTAAATTTGTCACCTCTTCAAGGGTTTGTCCACTTCTAGGGTCTGCCTCTTAAAGGGCCAGTCCGCAAAACATGTCACATGTTCAAGTGGCTTTCCACTTCATAAGCCACATTGACATTTCCAAAGGTCTGTCCATTCCCAGGGTTGTCTCTTAGAAGGCCACCCACACACAATAATGCATCTTTAAGGACTGTCCACTTCCATGGTCATCCTCTTCATAGGCCAGTCACCTTAAAGTATTGCCAATTTTAAAGGTCCGTAAGCTTCCCAGGTCCACCTCTTAAAGGGCCAGTACACTTAAAATGCTGTTGTTTCGAGGGTTTGTACACAACCCTGGTCAACCTCTTAAAGGACATAATTCCCTAAATTTGCCACCTCTTCAAGGGTTTGTCCACTTCTAGGGTCTGCCTCTTAAAGGGCCAGTCCGCAAAACATGTCACATGTTCAAGTGGCTTTCCACTTCATAAGCCACATTGACATTTCCAAAGGTCTGTCCATTCCCAGGGTTGTCTCTTAGAAGGCCACCCACACACAATAATGCATCTTTAAGGACTGTCCACTTCCATGGTCATCCTCTTCATAGGCCAGTCACCTTAAAGTATTGCCAATTTTAAAGGTCCGTAAGCTTCCCGGGTCCACCTCTTAAAGGGCCAGTACACTTAAAATGCTGTTGTTTCGAGGGTTTGTACACAACCCTGGTCAACCTCTTAAAGGACATAATTCCCTAAATTTGCCACCTCTTCAAGGGTTTGTCCACTTCTAGGGTCTGCCTCTTAAAGGGCCAGTCCGCAAAACATGTCACATGTTCAAGTGGCTTTCCACTTCATAAGCCACATTGACATTTCCAAAGGTCTGTCCATTCCCAGGGTTGTCTCTTAGAAGGCCACCCACACACAATAATGCATCTTTAAGGACTGTCCACTTCCATGGTCATCCTCTTCATAGGCCAGTCACCTTAAAGTATTGCCAATTTTAAAGGTCCGTAAGCTTCCCGGGTCCACCTCTTAAAGGGCCAGTACACTTAAAATGCTGTTGTTTCGAGGGTTTGTACACAACCCTGGTCAACCTCTTAAAGGACATAATTCCCTAAATTTGTCACCTCTTCAAGGGTTTGTCCACTTCTAGGGTCTGCCTCTTAAAGGGCCAGTCCGCAAAACATGTCACATGTTCAAGTGGCTTTCCACTTCATAAGCCACATTGACATTTCCAAAGGTCTGTCCATTCCCAGGGTTGTCTCTTAGAAGGCCACCCACACACAATAATGCATCTTTAAGGACTGTCCACTTCCATGGTCATCCTCTTCATAGGCCAGTCACCTTAAAGTATTGCCAATTTTAAAGGTCCGTAAGCTTCCCGGGTCCACCTCTTAAAGGGCCAGTACACTTAAAATGCTGTTGTTTCGAGGGTTTGTACACAACCCTGGTCAACCTCTTAAAGGACATAATTCCCTAAATTTGTCACCTCTTCAAGGGTTTGTCCACTTCTAGGGTCTGCCTCTTAAAGGGCCAGTCCGCAAAACATGTCACATGTTCAAGTGGCTTTCCACTTCATAAGCCACATTGACATTTCCAAAGGTCTGTCCATTCCCAGGGTTGTCTCTTAGAAGGCCACCCACACACAATAATGCATCTTTAAGGACTGTCCACTTCCATGGTCATCCTCTTCATAGGCCAGTCACCTTAAAGTATTGCCAATTTTAAAGGTCCGTAAGCTTCCCGGGTCCACCTCTTAAAGGGCCAGTACACTTAAAATGCTGTTGTTTCGAGGGTTTGTACACAACCCTGGTCAACCTCTTAAAGGACATAATTCCCTAAATTTGTCACCTCTTCAAGGGTTTGTCCACTTCTAGGGTCTGCCCCTTAAAGGGCCAGTCCGCAAAACATGTCACATGTTCAAGTGGCTTTCCACTTCATAAGCCACATTGACATTTCCAAAGGTCTGTCCATTCCCAGGGTTGTCTCTTAGAAGGCCACCCACACACAATAATGCATCTTTAAGGACTGTCCACTTCCATGGTCATCCTCTTCATAGGCCAGTCACCTTAAAGTATTGCCAATTTTAAAGGTCCGTAAGCTTCCCAGGTCCACCTCTTAAAGGGCCAGTACACTTAAAATGCTGTTGTTTCGAGGGTTTGTACACAACCCTGGTCAACCTCTTAAAGGACATAATTCCCTAAATTTGTCACCTCTTCAAGGGTTTGTCCACTTCTAGGGTCTGCCTCTTAAAGGGCCAGTCCGCAAAACATGTCACATGTTCAAGTGGCTTTCCACTTCATAAGCCACATTGACATTTCCAAAGGTCTGTCCATTCCCAGGGTTGTCTCTTAGAAGGCCACCCACACACAATAATGCATCTTTAAGGACTGTCCACTTCCATGGTCATCCTCTTCATAGGCCAGTCACCTTAAAGTATTGCCAATTTTAAAGGTCCGTAAGCTTCCCGGGTCCACCTCTTAAAGGGCCAGTACACTTAAAATGCTGTTGTTTCGAGGGTTTGTACACAACCCTGGTCAACCTCTTAAAGGACATAATTCCCTAAATTTGTCACCTCTTCAAGGGTTTGTCCACTTCTAGGGTCTGCCTCTTAAAGGGCCAGTCCGCAAAACATGTCACATGTTCAAGTGGCTTTCCACTTCATAAGCCACATTGACATTTCCAAAGGTCTGTCCATTCCCAGGGTTGTCTCTTAGAAGGCCACCCACACACAATAATGCATCTTTAAGGACTGTCCACTTCCATGGTCATCCTCTTCATAGGCCAGTCACCTTAAAGTATTGCCAATTTTAAAGGTCCGTAAGCTTCCCGGGTCCACCTCTTAAAGGGCCAGTACACTTAAAATGCTGTTGTTTCGAGGGTTTGTACACAACCCTGGTCAACCTCTTAAAGGACATAATTCCCTAAATTTGTCACCTCTTCAAGGGTTTGTCCACTTCTAGGGTCTGCCCCTTAAAGGGCCAGTCCGCAAAACATGTCACATGTTCAAGTGGCTTTCCACTTCATAAGCCACATTGACATTTCCAAAGGTCTGTCCATTCCCAGGGTTGTCTCTTAGAAGGCCACCCACACACAATAATGCATCTTTAAGGACTGTCCACTTCCATGGTCATCCTCTTCATAGGCCAGTCACCTTAAAGTATTGCCAATTTTAAAGGTCCGTAAGCTTCCCGGGTCCACCTCTTAAAGGGCCAGTACACTTAAAATGCTGTTGTTTCGAGGGTTTGTACACAACCCTGGTCAACCTCTTAAAGGACATAATTCCCTAAATTTGTCACCTCTTCAAGGGTTTGTCCACTTCTAGGGTCTGCCTCTTAAAGGGCCAGTCCGCAAAACATGTCACATGTTCAAGTGGCTTTCCACTTCATAAGCCACATTGACATTTCCAAAGGTCTGTCCATTCCCAGGGTTGTCTCTTAGAAGGCCACCCACACACAATAATGCATCTTTAAGGACTGTCCACTTCCATGGTCATCCTCTTCATAGGCCAGTCACCTTAAAGTATTGCCAATTTTAAAGGTTCGTAAGCTTCCCAGGTCCACCTCTTAAAGGGCCAGTACACTTAAAATGCTGTTGTTTCGAGGGTTTGTACACAACCCTGGTCAACCTCTTAAAGGACATAATTCCCTAAATTTGTCACCTCTTCAAGGGTTTGTCCACTTCTAGGGTCTGCCCCTTAAAGGGCCAGTCCGCAAAACATGTCACATGTTCAAGTGGCTTTCCACTTCATAAGCCACATTGACATTTCCAAAGGTCTGTCCATTCCCAGGGTTGTCTCTTAGAAGGCCACCCACACACAATAATGCATCTTTAAGGACTGTCCACTTCCATGGTCATCCTCTTCATAGGCCAGTCACCTTAAAGTATTGCCAATTTTAAAGGTCCGTAAGCTTCCCAGGTCCACCTCTTAAAGGGCCAGTACACTTAAAATGCTGTTGTTTCGAGGGTTTGTACACAACCCTGGTCAACCTCTTAAAGGACATAATTCCCTAAATTTGTCACCTCTTCAAGGGTTTGTCCACTTCTAGGGTCTGCCTCTTAAAGGGCCAGTCCGCAAAACATGTCACATGTTCAAGTGGCTTTCCACTTCATAAGCCACATTGACATTTCCAAAGGTCTGTCCATTCCCAGGGTTGTCTCTTAGAAGGCCACCCACACACAATAATGCATCTTTAAGGACTGTCCACTTCCATGGTCATCCTCTTCATAGGCCAGTCACCTTAAAGTATTGCCAATTTTAAAGGTCCGTAAGCTTCCCAGGTCCACCTCTTAAAGGGCCAGTACACTTAAAATGCTGTTGTTTCGAGGGTTTGTACACAACCCTGGTCAACCTCTTAAAGGACATAATTCCCTAAATTTGCCACCTCTTCAAGGGTTTGTCCACTTCTAGGGTCTGCCTCTTAAAGGGCCAGTCCGCAAAACATGTCACATGTTCAAGTGGCTTTCCACTTCATAAGCCACATTGACATTTCCAAAGGTCTGTCCATTCCCAGGGTTGTCTCTTAGAAGGCCACCCACACACAATAATGCATCTTTAAGGACTGTCCACTTCCATGGTCATCCTCTTCATAGGCCAGTCACCTTAAAGTATTGCCAATTTTAAAGGTCCGTAAGCTTCCCAGGTCCACCTCTTAAAGGGCCAGTACACTTAAAATGCTGTTGTTTCGAGGGTTTGTACACAACCCTGGTCAACCTCTTAAAGGACATAATTCCCTAAATTTGCCACCTCTTCAAGGGTTTGTCCACTTCTAGGGTCTGCCTCTTAAAGGGCCAGTCCGCAAAACATGTCACATGTTCAAGTGGCTTTCCACTTCATAAGCCACATTGACATTTCCAAAGGTCTGTCCATTCCCAGGGTTGTCTCTTAGAAGGCCACCCACACACAATAATGCATCTTTAAGGACTGTCCACTTCCATGGTCATCCTCTTCATAGGCCAGTCACCTTAAAGTATTGCCAATTTTAAAGGTCCGTAAGCTTCCCGGGTCCACCTCTTAAAGGGCCAGTACACTTAAAATGCTGTTGTTTCGAGGGTTTGTACACAACCCTGGTCAACCTCTTAAAGGACATAATTCCCTAAATTTGCCACCTCTTCAAGGGTTTGTCCACTTCTAGGGTCTGCCTCTTAAAGGGCCAGTCCGCAAAACATGTCACATGTTCAAGTGGCTTTCCACTTCATAAGCCACATTGACATTTCCAAAGGTCTGTCCATTCCCAGGGTTGTCTCTTAGAAGGCCACCCACACACAATAATGCATCTTTAAGGACTGTCCACTTCCATGGTCATCCTCTTCATAGGCCAGTCACCTTAAAGTATTGCCAATTTTAAAGGTCCGTAAGCTTCCCGGGTCCACCTCTTAAAGGGCCAGTACACTTAAAATGCTGTTGTTTCGAGGGTTTGTACACAACCCTGGTCAACCTCTTAAAGGACATAATTCCCTAAATTTGTCACCTCTTCAAGGGTTTGTCCACTTCTAGGGTCTGCCTCTTAAAGGGCCAGTCCGCAAAACATGTCACATGTTCAAGTGGCTTTCCACTTCATAAGCCACATTGACATTTCCAAAGGTCTGTCCATTCCCAGGGTTGTCTCTTAGAAGGCCACCCACACACAATAATGCATCTTTAAGGACTGTCCACTTCCATGGTCATCCTCTTCATAGGCCAGTCACCTTAAAGTATTGCCAATTTTAAAGGTCCGTAAGCTTCCCAGGTCCACCTCTTAAAGGGCCAGTACACTTAAAATGCTGTTGTTTCGAGGGTTTGTACACAACCCTGGTCAACCTCTTAAAGGACATAATTCCCTAAATTTGTCACCTCTTCAAGGGTTTGTCCACTTCTAGGGTCTGCCTCTTAAAGGGCCAGTCCGCAAAACATGTCACATGTTCAAGTGGCTTTCCACTTCATAAGCCACATTGACATTTCCAAAGGTCTGTCCATTCCCAGGGTTGTCTCTTAGAAGGCCACCCACACACAATAATGCATCTTTAAGGACTGTCCACTTCCATGGTCATCCTCTTCATAGGCCAGTCACCTTAAAGTATTGCCAATTTTAAAGGTCCGTAAGCTTCCCGGGTCCACCTCTTAAAGGGCCAGTACACTTAAAATGCTGTTGTTTCGAGGGTTTGTACACAACCCTGGTCAACCTCTTAAAGGACATAATTCCCTAAATTTGTCACCTCTTCAAGGGTTTGTCCACTTCTAGGGTCTGCCTCTTAAAGGGCCAGTCCGCAAAACATGTCACATGTTCAAGTGGCTTTCCACTTCATAAGCCACATTGACATTTCCAAAGGTCTGTCCATTCCCAGGGTTGTCTCTTAGAAGGCCACCCACACACAATAATGCATCTTTAAGGACTGTCCACTTCCATGGTCATCCTCTTCATAGGCCAGTCACCTTAAAGTATTGCCAATTTTAAAGGTCCGTAAGCTTCCCGGGTCCACCTCTTAAAGGGCCAGTACACTTAAAATGCTGTTGTTTCGAGGGTTTGTACACAACCCTGGTCAACCTCTTAAAGGACATAATTCCCTAAATTTGTCACCTCTTCAAGGGTTTGTCCACTTCTAGGGTCTGCCCCTTAAAGGGCCAGTCCGCAAAACATGTCACATGTTCAAGTGGCTTTCCACTTCATAAGCCACATTGACATTTCCAAAGGTCTGTCCATTCCCAGGGTTGTCTCTTAGAAGGCCACCCACACACAATAATGCATCTTTAAGGACTGTCCACTTCCATGGTCATCCTCTTCATAGGCCAGTCACCTTAAAGTATTGCCAATTTTAAAGGTCCGTAAGCTTCCCGGGTCCACCTCTTAAAGGGCCAGTACACTTAAAATGCTGTTGTTTCGAGGGTTTGTACACAACCCTGGTCAACCTCTTAAAGGACATAATTCCCTAAATTTGTCACCTCTTCAAGGGTTTGTCCACTTCTAGGGTCTGCCTCTTAAAGGGCCAGTCCGCAAAACATGTCACATGTTCAAGTGGCTTTCCACTTCATAAGCCACATTGACATTTCCAAAGGTCTGTCCATTCCCAGGGTTGTCTCTTAGAAGGCCACCCACACACAATAATGCATCTTTAAGGACTGTCCACTTCCATGGTCATCCTCTTCATAGGCCAGTCACCTTAAAGTATTGCCAATTTTAAAGGTTCGTAAGCTTCCCAGGTCCACCTCTTAAAGGGCCAGTACACTTAAAATGCTGTTGTTTCGAGGGTTTGTACACAACCCTGGTCAACCTCTTAAAGGACATAATTCCCTAAATTTGTCACCTCTTCAAGGGTTTGTCCACTTCTAGGGTCTGCCTCTTAAAGGGCCAGTCCGCAAAACATGTCACATGTTCAAGTGGCTTTCCACTTCATAAGCCACATTGACATTTCCAAAGGTCTGTCCATTCCCAGGGTTGTCTCTTAGAAGGCCACCCACACACAATAATGCATCTTTAAGGACTGTCCACTTCCATGGTCATCCTCTTCATAGGCCAGTCACCTTAAAGTATTGCCAATTTTAAAGGTCCGTAAGCTTCCCGGGTCCACCTCTTAAAGGGCCAGTACACTTAAAATGCTGTTGTTTCGAGGGTTTGTACACAACCCTGGTCAACCTCTTAAAGGACATAATTCCCTAAATTTGTCACCTCTTCAAGGGTTTGTCCACTTCTAGGGTCTGCCCCTTAAAGGGCCAGTCCGCAAAACATGTCACATGTTCAAGTGGCTTTCCACTTCATAAGCCACATTGACATTTCCAAAGGTCTGTCCATTCCCAGGGTTGTCTCTTAGAAGGCCACCCACACACAATAATGCATCTTTAAGGACTGTCCACTTCCATGGTCATCCTCTTCATAGGCCAGTCACCTTAAAGTATTGCCAATTTTAAAGGTCCGTAAGCTTCCCAGGTCCACCTCTTAAAGGGCCAGTACACTTAAAATGCTGTTGTTTCGAGGGTTTGTACACAACCCTGGTCAACCTCTTAAAGGACATAATTCCCTAAATTTGTCACCTCTTCAAGGGTTTGTCCACTTCTAGGGTCTGCCTCTTAAAGGGCCAGTCCGCAAAACATGTCACATGTTCAAGTGGCTTTCCACTTCATAAGCCACATTGACATTTCCAAAGGTCTGTCCATTCCCAGGGTTGTCTCTTAGAAGGCCACCCACACACAATAATGCATCTTTAAGGACTGTCCACTTCCATGGTCATCCTCTTCATAGGCCAGTCACCTTAAAGTATTGCCAATTTTAAAGGTCCGTAAGCTTCCCAGGTCCACCTCTTAAAGGGCCAGTACACTTAAAATGCTGTTGTTTCGAGGGTTTGTACACAACCCTGGTCAACCTCTTAAAGGACATAATTCCCTAAATTTGTCACCTCTTCAAGGGTTTGTCCACATCTAGGGTCTGCCTCTTAAAGGGCCAGTCATCAAAACATGTCACATGTTCAAGTGGATTTCCACTTCATAAGCCACATTGACATTTCCAAAGGTCTGTCCATTCCCAGGGTTGTCTCTTAGAAGGCCACCCACACACAATAATGCATCTTTAAGGACTGTCCACTTCCATGGTCATCCTCTTCATAGGCCAGTCACCTTAAAGTATTGCCAATTTTAAAGGTCCGTAAGCTTCCCAGGTCCACCTCTTAAAGGGCCAGTACACTTAAAATGCTGTTGTTTCGAGGGTTTGTACACAACCCTGGTCAACCTCTTAAAGGACATAATTCCCTAAATTTGCCACCTCTTCAAGGGTTTGTCCACTTCTAGGGTCTGCCTCTTAAAGGGCCAGTCTGCAAAACATGTCACATGTTCAAGTGGCTTTCCACTTCATAAGCCACATTGACATTTCCAAAGGTCTGTCCATTCCCAGGGTTGTCTCTTAGAAGGCCACCCACACACAATAATGCATCTTTAAGGACTGTCCACTTCCATGGTCATCCTCTTCATAGGCCAGTCACCTTAAAGTATTGCCAATTTTAAAGGTCCGTAAGCTTCCCAGGTCCACCTCTTAAAGGGCCAGTACACTTAAAATGCTGTTGTTTCGAGGGTTTGTACACAACCCTGGTCAACCTCTTAAAGGACATAATTCCCTAAATTTGTCACCTCTTCAAGGGTTTGTCCACATCTAGGGTCTGCCTCTTAAAGGGCCAGTCATCAAAACATGTCACATGTTCAAGTGGATTTCCACTTCATAAGCCACATTGACATTTCCAAAGGTCTGTCCATTCCCAGGGTTGTCTCTTAGAAGGCCACCCACACACAATAATGCATCTTTAAGGACTGTCCACTTCCATGGTCATCCTCTTCATAGGCCAGTCACCTTAAAGTATTGCCAATTTTAAAGGTCCGTAAGCTTCCCAGGTCCACCTCTTAAAGGGCCAGTACACTTAAAATGCTGTTGTTTCGAGGGTTTGTACACAACCCTGGTCAACCTCTTAAAGGACATAATTCCCTAAATTTGTCACCTCTTCAAGGGTTTGTCCACTTCTAGGGTCTGCCTCTTAAAGGGCCAGTCCGCAAAACATGTCACATGTTCAAGTGGCTTTCCACTTCATAAGCCACATTGACATTTCCAAAGGTCTGTCCATTCCCAGGGTTGTCTCTTAGAAGGCCACCCACACACAATAATGCATCTTTAAGGACTGTCCACTTCCATGGTCATCCTCTTCATAGGCCAGTCACCTTAAAGTATTGCCAATTTTAAAGGTCCGTAAGCTTCCCAGGTCCACCTCTTAAAGGGCCAGTACACTTAAAATGCTGTTGTTTCGAGGGTTTGTACACAACCCTGGTCAACCTCTTAAAGGACATAATTCCCTAAATTTGTCACCTCTTCAAGGGTTTGTCCACTTCTAGGGTCTGCCTCTTAAAGGGCCAGTCCGCAAAACATGTCACATGTTCAAGTGGCTTTCCACTTCATAAGCCACATTGACATTTCCAAAGGTCTGTCCATTCCCAGGGTTGTCTCTTAGAAGGCCACCCACACACAATAATGCATCTTTAAGGACTGTCCACTTCCATGGTCATCCTCTTCATAGGCCAGTCACCTTAAAGTATTGCCAATTTTAAAGGTCCGTAAGCTTCCCAGGTCCACCTCTTAAAGGGCCAGTACACTTAAAATGCTGTTGTTTCGAGGGTTTGTACACAACCCTGGTCAACCTCTTAAAGGACATAATTCCCTAAATTTGTCACCTCTTCAAGGGTTTGTCCACATCTAGGGTCTGCCTCTTAAAGGGCCAGTCATCAAAACATGTCACATGTTCAAGTGGATTTCCACTTCATAAGCCACATTGACATTTCCAAAGGTCTGTCCATTCCCAGGGTTGTCTCTTAGAAGGCCACCCACACACAATAATGCATCTTTAAGGACTGTCCACTTCCTTGGTCATCCTCTTCATAGGCCAGTCACCTTAAAGTATTGCCAATTTTAAAGGTCCGTAAGCTTCCCAGGTCCACCTCTTAAAGGGCCAGTACACTTAAAATGCTGTTGTTTCGAGGGTTTGTACACAACCCTGGTCAACCTCTTAAAGGACATAATTCCCTAAATTTGCCACCTCTTCAAGGGTTTGTCCACTTCTAGGGTCTGCCTCTTAAAGGGCCAGTCTGCAAAACATGTCACATGTTCAAGTGGCTTTCCACTTCATAAGCCACATTGACATTTCCAAAGGTCTGTCCATTCCCAGGGTTGTCTCTTAGAAGGCCACCCACACACAATAATGCATCTTTAAGGACTGTCCACTTCCATGGTCATCCTCTTCATAGGCCAGTCACCTTAAAGTATTGCCAATTTTAAAGGTCCGTAAGCTTCCCAGGTCCACCTCTTAAAGGGCCAGTACACTTAAAATGCTGTTGTTTCGAGGGTTTGTACACAACCCTGGTCAACCTCTTAAAGGACATAATTCCCTAAATTTGTCACCTCTTCAAGGGTTTGTCCACATCTAGGGTCTGCCTCTTAAAGGGCCAGTCATCAAAACATGTCACATGTTCAAGTGGCTTTCCACTTCATAAGCCACATTGACATTTCCAAAGGTCTGTCCATTCCCAGGGTTGTCTCTTAGAAGGCCACCCACACACAATAATGCATCTTTAAGGACTGTCCACTTCCATGGTCATCCTCTTCATAGGCCAGTCACCTTAAAGTATTGCCAATTTTAAAGGTCCGTAAGCTTCCCAGGTCCACCTCTTAAAGGGCCAGTACACTTAAAATGCTGTTGTTTCGAGGGTTTGTACACAACCCTGGTCAACCTCTTAAAGGACATAATTCCCTAAATTTGCCACCTCTTCAAGGGTTTGTCCACTTCTAGGGTCTGCCTCTTAAAGGGCCAGTCCGCAAAACATGTCACATGTTCAAGTGGCTTTCCACTTCATAAGCCACATTGACATTTCCAAAGGTCTGTCCATTCCCAGGGTTGTCTCTTAGAAGGCCACCCACACACAATAATGCATCTTTAAGGACTGTCCACTTCCATGGTCATCCTCTTCATAGGCCAGTCACCTTAAAGTATTGCCAATTTTAAAGGTCCGTAAGCTTCCCAGGTCCACCTCTTAAAGGGCCAGTACACTTAAAATGCTGTTGTTTCGAGGGTTTGTACACAACCCTGGTCAACCTCTTAAAGGACATAATTCCCTAAATTTGTCACCTCTTCAAGGGTTTGTCCACTTCTAGGGTCTGCCTCTTAAAGGGCCAGTCCGCAAAACATGTCACATGTTCAAGTGGCTTTCCACTTCATAAGCCACATTGACATTTCCAAAGGTCTGTCCATTCCCAGGGTTGTCTCTTAGAAGGCCACCCACACACAATAATGCATCTTTAAGGACTGTCCACTTCCATGGTCATCCTCTTCATAGGCCAGTCACCTTAAAGTATTGCCAATTTTAAAGGTCCGTAAGCTTCCCAGGTCCACCTCTTAAAGGGCCAGTACACTTAAAATGCTGTTGTTTCGAGGGTTTGTACACAACCCTGGTCAACCTCTTAAAGGACATAATTCCCTAAATTTGTCACCTCTTCAAGGGTTTGTCCACTTCTAGGGTCTGCCTCTTAAAGGGCCAGTCCGCAAAACATGTCACATGTTCAAGTGGCTTTCCACTTCATAAGCCACATTGACATTTCCAAAGGTCTGTCCATTCCCAGGGTTGTCTCTTAGAAGGCCACCCACACACAATAATGCATCTTTAAGGACTGTCCACTTCCATGGTCATCCTCTTCATAGGCCAGTCACCTTAAAGTATTGCCAATTTTAAAGGTCCGTAAGCTTCCCGGGTCCACCTCTTAAAGGGCCAGTACACTTAAAATGCTGTTGTTTCGAGGGTTTGTACACAACCCTGGTCAACCTCTTAAAGGACATAATTCCCTAAATTTGCCACCTCTTCAAGGGTTTGTCCACTTCTAGGGTCTGCCTCTTAAAGGGCCAGTCCGCAAAACATGTCACATGTTCAAGTGGCTTTCCACTTCATAAGCCACATTGACATTTCCAAAGGTCTGTCCATTCCCAGGGTTGTCTCTTAGAAGGCCACCCACACACAATAATGCATCTTTAAGGACTGTCCACTTCCATGGTCATCCTCTTCATAGGCAGTCACCTTAAAGTATTGCCAATTTTAAAGGTCCGTAAGCTTCCCGGGTCCACCTCTTAAAGGGCCAGTACACTTAAAATGCTGTTGTTTCGAGGGTTTGTACACAACCCTGGTCAACCTCTTAAAGGACATAATTCCCTAAATTTGTCACCTCTTCAAGGGTTTGTCCACTTCTAGGGTCTGCCTCTTAAAGGGCCAGTCCGCAAAACATGTCACATGTTCAAGTGGCTTTCCACTTCATAAGCCACATTGACATTTCCAAAGGTCTGTCCATTCCCAGGGTTGTCTCTTAGAAGGCCACCCACACACAATAATGCATCTTTAAGGACTGTCCACTTACATGGTCATCCTCTTCATAGGCCAGTCACCTTAAAGTATTGCCAATTTTAAAGGTCCGTAAGCTTCCCAGGTCCACCTCTTAAAGGGCCAGTACACTTAAAATGCTGTTGTTTCGAGGGTTTGTACACAACCCTGGTCAACCTCTTAAAGGACATAATTCCCTAAATTTGTCACCTCTTCAAGGGTTTGTCCACTTCTAGGGTCTGCCTCTTAAAGGGCCAGTCCGCAAAACATGTCACATGTTCAAGTGGCTTTCCACTTCATAAGCCACATTGACATTTCCAAAGGTCTGTCCATTCCCAGGGTTGTCTCTTAGAAGGCCACCCACACACAATAATGCATCTTTAAGGACTGTCCACTTCCATGGTCATCCTCTTCATAGGCCAGTCACCTTAAAGTATTGCCAATTTTAAAGGTCCGTAAGCTTCCCGGGTCCACCTCTTAAAGGGCCAGTACACTTAAAATGCTGTTGTTTCGAGGGTTTGTACACAACCCTGGTCAACCTCTTAAAGGACATAATTCCCTAAATTTGTCACCTCTTCAAGGGTTTGTCCACTTCTAGGGTCTGCCCCTTAAAGGGCCAGTCCGCAAAACATGTCACATGTTCAAGTGGCTTTCCACTTCATAAGCCACATTGACATTTCCAAAGGTCTGTCCATTCCCAGGGTTGTCTCTTAGAAGGCCACCCACACACAATAATGCATCTTTAAGGACTGTCCACTTCCATGGTCATCCTCTTCATAGGCCAGTCACCTTAAAGTATTGCCAATTTTAAAGGTCCGTAAGCTTCCCAGGTCCACCTCTTAAAGGGCCAGTACACTTAAAATGCTGTTGTTTCGAGGGTTTGTACACAACCCTGGTCAACCTCTTAAAGGACATAATTCCCTAAATTTGTCACCTCTTCAAGGGTTTGTCCACTTCTAGGGTCTGCCTCTTAAAGGGCCAGTCCGCAAAACATGTCACATGTTCAAGTGGCTTTCAACTTCATAAGCCACATTGACATTTCCAAAGGTCTGTCCATTCCCAGGGTTGTCTCTTAGAAGGCCACCCACACACAATAATGCATCTTTAAGGACTGTCCACTTCCATGGTCATCCTCTTCATAGGCCAGTCACCTTAAAGTATTGCCAATTTTAAAGGTCCGTAAGCTTCCCAGGTCCACCTCTTAAAGGGCCAGTACACTTAAAATGCTGTTGTTTCGAGGGTTTGTACACAACCCTGGTCAACCTCTTAAAGGACATAATTCCCTAAATTTGTCACCTCTTCAAGGGTTTGTCCACATCTAGGGTCTGCCTCTTAAAGGGCCAGTCATCAAAACATGTCACATGTTCAAGTGGATTTCCACTTCATAAGCCACATTGACATTTCCAAAGGTCTGTCCATTCCCAGGGTTGTCTCTTAGAAGGCCACCCACACACAATAATGCATCTTTAAGGACTGTCCACTTCCATGGTCATCCTCTTCATAGGCCAGTCACCTTAAAGTATTGCCAATTTTAAAGGTCCGTAAGCTTCCCGGGTCCACCTCTTAAAGGGCCAGTACACTTAAAATGCTGTTGTTTCGAGGGTTTGTACACAACCCTGGTCAACCTCTTAAAGGACATAATTCCCTAAATTTGCCACCTCTTCAAGGGTTTGTCCACTTCTAGGGTCTGCCTCTTAAAGGGCCAGTCTGCAAAACATGTCACATGTTCAAGTGGCTTTCCACTTCATAAGCCACATTGACATTTCCAAAGGTCTGTCCATTCCCAGGGTTGTCTCTTAGAAGGCCACCCACACACAATAATGCATCTTTAAGGACTGTCCACTTCCATGGTCATCCTCTTCATAGGCCAGTCACCTTAAAGTATTGCCAATTTTAAAGGTCCGTAAGCTTCCCAGGTCCACCTCTTAAAGGGCCAGTACACTTAAAATGCTGTTGTTTCGAGGGTTTGTACACAACCCTGGTCAACCTCTTAAAGGACATAATTCCCTAAATTTGTCACCTCTTCAAGGGTTTGTCCACATCTAGGGTCTGCCTCTTAAAGGGCCAGTCATCAAAACATGTCACATGTTCAAGTGGATTTCCACTTCATAAGCCACATTGACATTTCCAAAGGTCTGTCCATTCCCAGGGTTGTCTCTTAGAAGGCCACCCACACACAATAATGCATCTTTAAGGACTCTCCACTTCCATGGTCATCCTCTTCATAGGCCAGTCACCTTAAAGTATTGCCAATTTTAAAGGTCCGTAAGCTTCCCAGGTCCACCTCTTAAAGGGCCAGTACACTTAAAATGCTGTTGTTTCGAGGGTTTGTACACAACCCTGGTCAACCTCTTAAAGGACATAATTCCCTAAATTTGTCACCTCTTCAAGGGTTTGTCCACTTCTAGGGTCTGCCTCTTAAAGGGCCAGTCCGCAAAACATGTCACATGTTCAAGTGGCTTTCCACTTCATAAGCCACATTGACATTTCCAAAGGTCTGTCCATTCCCAGGGTTGTCTCTTAGAAGGCCACCCACACACAATAATGCATCTTTAAGGACTGTCCACTTCCATGGTCATCCTCTTCATAGGCCAGTCACCTTAAAGTATTGCCAATTTTAAAGGTCCGTAAGCTTCCCAGGTCCACCTCTTAAAGGGCCAGTACACTTAAAATGCTGTTGTTTCGAGGGTTTGTACACAACCCTGGTCAACCTCTTAAAGGACATAATTCCCTAAATTTGTCACCTCTTCAAGGGTTTGTCCACATCTAGGGTCTGCCTCTTAAAGGGCCAGTCATCAAAACATGTCACATGTTCAAGTGGATTTCCACTTCATAAGCCACATTGACATTTCCAAAGGTCTGTCCATTCCCAGGGTTGTCTCTTAGAAGGCCACCCACACACAATAATGCATCTTTAAGGACTGTCCACTTCCATGGTCATCCTCTTCATAGGCCAGTCACCTTAAAGTATTGCCAATTTTAAAGGTCCGTAAGCTTCCCGGGTCCACCTCTTAAAGGGCCAGTACACTTAAAATGCTGTTGTTTCGAGGGTTTGTACACAACCCTGGTCAACCTCTTAAAGGACATAATTCCCTAAATTTGCCACCTCTTCAAGGGTTTGTCCACTTCTAGGGTCTGCCTCTTAAAGGGCCAGTCTGCAAAACATGTCACATGTTCAAGTGGCTTTCCACTTCATAAGCCACATTGACATTTCCAAAGGTCTGTCCATTCCCAGGGTTGTCTCTTAGAAGGCCACCCACACACAATAATGCATCTTTAAGGACTGTCCACTTCCATGGTCATCCTCTTCATAGGCCAGTCACCTTAAAGTATTGCCAATTTTAAAGGTCCGTAAGCTTCCCAGGTCCACCTCTTAAAGGGCCAGTACACTTAAAATGCTGTTGTTTCGAGGGTTTGTACACAACCTTGGTCAACCTCTTAAAGGACATAATTCCCTAAATTTGTCACCTCTTCAAGGGTTTGTCCACATCTAGGGTCTGCCTCTTAAAGGGCCAGTCATCAAAACATGTCACATGTTCAAGTGGATTTCCACTTCATAAGCCACATTGACATTTCCAAAGGTCTGTCCATTCCCAGGGTTGTCTCTTAGAAGGCCACCCACACACAATAATGCATCTTTAAGGACTGTCCACTTCCATGGTCATCCTCTTCATAGGCCAGTCACCTTAAAGTATTGCCAATTTTAAAGGTCCGTAAGCTTCCCAGGTCCACCTCTTAAAGGGCCAGTACACTTAAAATGCTGTTGTTTCGAGGGTTTGTACACAACCCTGGTCAACCTCTTAAAGGACATAATTCCCTAAATTTGTCACCTCTTCAAGGGTTTGTCCACTTCTAGGGTCTGCCTCTTAAAGGGCCAGTCCGCAAAACATGTCACATGTTCAAGTGGCTTTCCACTTCATAAGCCACATTGACATTTCCAAAGGTCTGTCCATTCCCAGGGTTGTCTCTTAGAAGGCCACCCACACACAATAATGCATCTTTAAGGACTGTCCACTTCCATGGTCATCCTCTTCATAGGCCAGTCACCTTAAAGTATTGCCAATTTTAAAGGTCCGTAAGCTTCCCAGGTCCACCTCTTAAAGGGCCAGTACACTTAAAATGCTGTTGTTTCGAGGGTTTGTACACAACCCTGGTCAACCTCTTAAAGGACATAATTCCCTAAATTTGCCACCTCTTCAAGGGTTTGTCCACTTCTAGGGTCTGCCTCTTAAAGGGCCAGTCCGCAAAACATGTCACATGTTCAAGTGGCTTTCCACTTCATAAGCCACATTGACATTTCCAAAGGTCTGTCCATTCCCAGGGTTGTCTCTTAGAAGGCCACCCACACACAATAATGCATCTTTAAGGACTGTCCACTTCCATGGTCATCCTCTTCATAGGCCAGTCACCTTAAAGTATTGCCAATTTTAAAGGTCCGTAAGCTTCCCGGGTCCACCTCTTAAAGGGCCAGTACACTTAAAATGCTGTTGTTTCGAGGGTTTGTACACAACCCTGGTCAACCTCTTAAAGGACATAATTCCCTAAATTTGCCACCTCTTCAAGGGTTTGTCCACTTCTAGGGTCTGCCTCTTAAAGGGCCAGTCTGCAAAACATGTCACATGTTCAAGTGGCTTTCCACTTCATAAGCCACATTGACATTTCCAAAGGTCTGTCCATTCCCAGGGTTGTCTCTTAGAAGGCCACCCACACACAATAATGCATCTTTAAGGACTGTCCACTTCCATGGTCATCCTCTTCATAGGCCAGTCACCTTAAAGTATTGCCAATTTTAAAGGTCCGTAAGCTTCCCAGGTCCACCTCTTAAAGGGCCAGTACACTTAAAATGCTGTTGTTTCGAGGGTTTGTACACAACCCTGGTCAACCTCTTAAAGGACATAATTCCCTAAATTTGTCACCTCTTCAAGGGTTTGTCCACATCTAGGGTCTGCCTCTTAAAGGGCCAGTCAGCAAAACATGTCACATGTTCAAGTGGCTTTCCACTTCATAAGCCACATTGACATTTCCAAAGGTCTGTCCATTCCCAGGGTTGTCTCTTAGAAGGCCACCCACACACAATAATGCATCTTTAAGGACTGTCCACTTCCATGGTCATCCTCTTCATAGGCCAGTCACCTTAAAGTATTGCCAATTTTAAAGGTCCGTAAGCTTCCCAGGGTCCACCTCTTAAAGGGCCAGTACACTTAAAATGCTGTTGTTTCGAGGGTTTGTACACAACCCTGGTCAACCTCTTAAAGGACATAATTCCCTAAATTTGTCACCTCTTCAAGGGTTTGTCCACTTCTAGGGTCTGCCTCTTAAAGGGCCAGTCCGCAAAACATGTCACATGTTCAAGTGGCTTTCCACTTCATAAGCCACATTGACATTTCCAAAGGTCTGTCCATTCCCAGGGTTGTCTCTTAGAAGGCCACCCACACACAATAATGCATCTTTAAGGACTGTCCACTTCCATGGTCATCCTCTTCATAGGCCAGTCACCTTAAAGTATTGCCAATTTTAAAGGTCCGTAAGCTTCCCAGGTCCACCTCTTAAAGGGCCAGTACACTTAAAATGCTGTTGTTTCGAGGGTTTGTACACAACCCTGGTCAACCTCTTAAAGGACATAATTCCCTAAATTTGTCCACCTCTTCAAGGGTTTGTCCACTTCTAGGGTCTGCCTCTTAAAGGGCCAGTCCGCAAAACATGTCACATGTTCAAGTGGCTTTCCACTTCATAAGCCACATTGACATTTCCAAAGGTCTGTCCATTCCCAGGGTTGTCTCTTAGAAGGCCACCCACACACAATAATGCATCTTTAAGGACTGTCCACTTCCATGGTCATCCTCTTCATAGGCCAGTCACCTTAAAGTATTGCCAATTTTAAAGGTCCGTAAGCTTCCCAGGTCCACCTCTTAAAGGGCCAGTACACTTAAAATGCTGTTGTTTCGAGGGTTTGTACACAACCCTGGTCAACCTCTTAAAGGACATAATTCCCTAAATTTGTCACCTCTTCAAGGGTTTGTCCACTTCTAGGGTCTGCCTCTTAAAGGGCCAGTCCGCAAAACATGTCACATGTTCAAGTGGCTTTCCACTTCATAAGCCACATTGACATTTCCAAAGGTCTGTCCATTCCCAGGGTTGTCTCTTAGAAGGCCACCCACACACAATAATGCATCTTTAAGGACTGTCCACTTCCATGGTCATCCTCTTCATAGGCCAGTCACCTTAAAGTATTGCCAATTTTAAAGGTCCGTAAGCTTCCCAGGGTCCACCTCTTAAAGGGCCAGTACACTTAAAATGCTGTTGTTTCGAGGGTTTGTACACAACCCTGGTCAACCTCTTAAAGGACATAATTCCCTAAATTTGTCACCTCTTCAAGGGTTTGTCCACTTCTAGGGTCTGCCTCTTAAAGGGCCAGTCCGCAAAACATGTCACATGTTCAAGTGGCTTTCCACTTCATAAGCCACATTGACATTTCCAAAGGTCTGTCCATTCCCAGGGTTGTCTCTTAGAAGGCCACCCACACACAATAATGCATCTTTAAGGACTGTCCACTTCCATGGTCATCCTCTTCATAGGCCAGTCACCTTAAAGTATTGCCAATTTTAAAGGTCCGTAAGCTTCCCGGGTCCACCTCTTAAAGGGCCAGTACACTTAAAATGCTGTTGTTTCGAGGGTTTGTACACAACCCTGGTCAACCTCTTAAAGGACATAATTCCCTAAATTTGTCACCTCTTCAAGGGTTTGTCCACTTCTAGGGTCTGCCTCTTAAAGGGCCAGTCCGCAAAACATGTCACATGTTCAAGTGGCTTTCCACTTCATAAGCCACATTGACATTTCCAAAGGTCTGTCCATTCCCAGGGTTGTCTCTTAGAAGGCCACCCACACACAATAATGCATCTTTAAGGACTGTCCACTTCCATGGTCATCCTCTTCATAGGCCAGTCACCTTAAAGTATTGCCAATTTTAAAGGTCCGTAAGCTTCCCAGGGTCCACCTCTTAAAGGGCCAGTACACTTAAAATGCTGTTGTTTCGAGGGTTTGTACACAACCCTGGTCAACCTCTTAAAGGACATAATTCCCTAAATTTGTCACCTCTTCAAGGGTTTGTCCACTTCTAGGGTCTGCCTCTTAAAGGGCCAGTCCGCAAAACATGTCACATGTTCAAGTGGCTTTCCACTTCATAAGCCACATTGACATTTCCAAAGGTCTGTCCATTCCCAGGGTTGTCTCTTAGAAGGCCACCCACACACAATAATGCATCTTTAAGGACTGTCCACTTCCATGGTCATCCTCTTCATAGGCCAGTCACCTTAAAGTATTGCCAATTTTAAAGGTCCGTAAGCTTCCCGGTCCACCTCTTAAAGGGCCAGTACACTTAAAATGCTGTTGTTTCGAGGGTTTGTACACAACCCTGGTCAACCTCTTAAAGGACATAATTCCCTAAATTTGTCACCTCTTCAAGGGTTTGTCCACTTCTAGGGTCTGCCTCTTAAAGGGCCAGTCCGCAAAACATGTCACATGTTCAAGTGGCTTTCCACTTCATAAGCCACATTGACATTTCCAAAGGTCTGTCCATTCCCAGGGTTGTCTCTTAGAAGGCCACCCACACACAATAATGCATCTTTAAGGACTGTCCACTTCCATGGTCATCCTCTTCATAGGCCAGTCACCTTAAAGTATTGCCAATTTTAAAGGTCCGTAAGCTTCCCGGGTCCACCTCTTAAAGGGCCAGTACACTTAAAATGCTGTTGTTTCGAGGGTTTGTACACAACCCTGGTCAACCTCTTAAAGGACATAATTCCCTAAATTTGTCACCTCTTCAAGGGTTTGTCCACTTCTAGGGTCTGCCTCTTAAAGGGCCAGTCCGCAAAACATGTCACATGTTCAAGTGGCTTTCCACTTCATAAGCCACATTGACATTTCCAAAGGTCTGTCCATTCCCAGGGTTGTCTCTTAGAAGGCCACCCACACACAATAATGCATCTTTAAGGACTGTCCACTTCCATGGTCATCCTCTTCATAGGCCAGTCACCTTAAAGTATTGCCAATTTTAAAGGTCGTAAGCTTCCCGGGTCCACCTCTTAAAGGGCCAGTACACTTAAAATGCTGTTGTTTCGAGGGTTTGTACACAACCCTGGTCAACCTCTTAAAGGACATAATTCCCTAAATTTGTCACCTCTTCAAGGGTTTGTCCACTTCTAGGGTCTGCCTCTTAAAGGGCCAGTCCGCAAAACATGTCACATGTTCAAGTGGCTTTCCACTTCATAAGCCACATTGACATTTCCAAAGGTCTGTCCATTCCCAGGGTTGTCTCTTAGAAGGCCACCCACACACAATAATGCATCTTTAAGGACTGTCCACTTCCATGGTCATCCTCTTCATAGGCCAGTCACCTTAAAGTATTGCCAATTTTAAAGGTCCGTAAGCTTCCCAGGGTCCACCTCTTAAAGGGCCAGTACACTTAAAATGCTGTTGTTTCGAGGGTTTGTACACAACCCTGGTCAACCTCTTAAAGGACATAATTCCCTAAATTTGTCACCTCTTCAAGGGTTTGTCCACTTCTAGGGTCTGCCTCTTAAGGGCCAGTCCGCAAAACATGTCACATGTTCAAGTGGCTTTCCACTTCATAAGCCACATTGACATTTCCAAAGGTCTGTCCATTCCCAGGGTTGTCTCTTAGAAGGCCACCCACACACAATAATGCATCTTTAAGGACTGTCCACTTCCATGGTCATCCTCTTCATAGGCCAGTCACCTTAAAGTATTGCCAATTTTAAAGGTCCGTAAGCTTCCCGGGTCCACCTCTTAAAGGGCCAGTACACTTAAAATGCTGTTGTTTCGAGGGTTTGTACACAACCCTGGTCAACCTCTTAAAGGACATAATTCCCTAAATTTGTCACCTCTTCAAGGGTTTGTCCA
>NW_027101830.1:0-7500 GCF_035609145.1 Eleutherodactylus coqui
GGGGGCCCTCCGCAGCCGCCCAGGCCCACCCCTGCAGCCAGCACACGGCTGCCAGCAGCCACCACACAGCTGCCAACAGCCCGCTCTCCGTCACCCCCCAGCCCAACTCTGCATACATCTGCTGGGGGTGCTTTTTTGACTTCCCCCCTTTTGGCCTATGGGGAAAAGCCAGGGGGAAAACCTCCAGAGTCAGGCCGACCTCATGGAACTCCAACCCGGCCTGGAGCCACCGGTTTGTCCCCTTCCCGGTTCTCAGGACCTGCACTGACACTCGGCTCAACCCCGGCAGCTGCAGCCCCCGCCGGCCCGGCCAGCCGGGTCCGCACCCCTGGCCAGCGCCTGGAGCGTTTGGACTTTGTCGTTTTTTCTCAAAGACCCATCTGTGCCAACTGCCCTGGGCTTCAGCGGGGGCTGCTCCCCGCCTCCTGGGTGTCCTGCCCGGGCACATCGGAGGCTCAGCCTGGGTCTTCAGCCCCTACTGGTAGGTGCACTCGGGGGGGCCCTCCGCAGCCGCCCAGGCCCACCCTTGCAGCCAGCACACGGCTGCCAGCAGCCACCACACAGCTGCCAACAGCCCGCTCGCCATCACCCCCCAGCCCCTCCTGCATACATCTGCCGGGGGTGCTTTTTTGACTTCCCCCGTTTTGGCCAATGGGGAAATGCCAAGGGGAAAACCTCCAGAGTCAGGCCGACCTACTGGAACTCCCACCCGGCCTGGAGCCACAGGTTTGTCCCCTTCCCGGTTCTCACGACATGCATCAACACTCGGCTCAGCCCCGGCAGCCGCAGCTCCCGCCGGCCCGGCCAGCCCGGTCCGCACCCCTGGCCTGCACGCCTGGAGCGTTTGGACTTTGTCGTTTTTTCTCCAAGACTCGCCTCTGGCACATGCCATGGACTTCAGCGGGGGCTGCTCCCCGCCTCCTGGGTGTCCTGCCCGGGCACATCGGAGGCTCAGCCTGGGTCTTGAGCTACTGCTGGTAGGTGCGCTTCGGGGGCCCTCGGCAGCCGCCCAGGCCCACCCCTGCAGCCAGCACACGGCTGCCAGCAGCCACCACACAGCTGCCAACAGCCCGCTCTCCGTCACCCCCCAGCCCCTCCTGCATACATCTGCTGGGGGTGCTTTTTTGACTTCCCCCCTTTTGGCCTATGGGGAAAAGCTAAGGGGAAAACCTCCAGAGTCAGGCCGACCTCCTGGAACTCCCACCCGGCCTGGAGCCACAGGTTTGTCCCCTTCCCGGTTCTCACGACATGCATCAACACTCGGCTCAGCCCCGGCAGCCGCAGCCCCCGCCGGCCCGGCCAGCCCGGTCCGCATCCCTGGCCAGCGCCTGGAGCGTTTGGACTTTGTCATTTTTTCTCAAAGACCCGTCTCTGCCAACTGACGTGGGCTTCAGCGGGGGCTGCTCCCCGCCTCCTGGGTGTCCTGCCCGGGCACATCGGAGGGTCAGCCTGGGTCTTGAGCTACTGCTGGTAGGTGCACTACGGGGGCCCTCGGCAGCCGCCCAGGCCCACCCCTGCAGCCAGCACACGGCTGCCAGCAGCCACCACACAGCTGCCAACAGCCCGCTCCCCGTCACCCCCCAGCCCAACTCTGCATACATCTGGCGGGGGTGCTTTTTTGACTTCCCCCCTTTTGGCCTATGGGGAAAAGCCAGGGGGGAAACCTCCAGAGTCAGGCCGACCTCCTGGAACTCCAACCCGGCCTGGAGCCACCGGTCTGTCCCCTTCCCGGTTCTCAGGACATGCATCAACACTCGGCTCAGCCCCGGCAGCCGCAGCCCCCGCCGGCCCGGCCGGCCCGGTCCGCACCCCTGGCCAGCGCCTGGAGCGTTTGGACTTTGTCGTTTTTTTTCTCCAAGACTCATCTCTGCCAACTGCCGTGGGCTTCAGCGGGGGTGTCTGCTCCCCGCCTCCTGGGTGTCCTGCCCGGGCACATCGGAGGCTCAGCCTGGGTCTTGAGCCCCTACTGGTAGGTGCACTCTGAAGGCGCCCTCCGCAGCCGCCCAGGCCCACCCCTGCAGCCACCACACAGCTGCCAACAGCCCGCTCCCCGTCACCCCCCAGCCCAACTCTGCATACATCTGGCGGGGGTGCTTTTTTGACTTCCCCCGTTTTGGCCTATGGGGAAATGCTAAGGGGAAAACGTCCAGAGTCAGGCCGACCTCCTGGAACTCCAACCCGGCCTGGAGCCACAGGTTTGTCCCCTTCCCGGTTCTCACGACATGCATCGACACTCGGCTCAGCCCCGGCAGCCGCAGCTCCCGCCGGCCCGGCCAGCCGGGGTCAACCGCCCTGGCCGGCGCCTGGAGCGTTTGGACTTTGTCACTTTTTCTCCAAGACTCGATTCTGGCACATGCCATGGACTTCAGCGGGGGCTGTTCCCCGCCTCCCGGGTGTCCTGCCCGGGCACATCGGAGGCTCAGGCAATGTCTTCAACCACCGCTGGTAGGTGCACTACGGGGGCCCTCGGCAGCCGCCCAGGCCCACCCCTGCAGCCAGCACACGGCTGCCAGCAGCCACCACGCAGCTGCCAACAGCCCGCTCTCCGTCACCCCCCAGCCCCTTCTGCATACATCTGCCGGGGGTGCTTTTTTGACTTCCCCCCTTTTGGCCTATGGGGAAATGCTAAGGGGAAAACCTCCAGAGTCAGGCCGACCTCCTGGAACTCCAACCCGGCCTGGAGCCACCGGTTTGTCCCCTTCCCGGTTCTCAGGACATGCATCGACACTCGGCTCAGCCCCGGCCGCCGCAGCCCCCGCCAGCCCGGCCAGCCGGGTCCGCCACCCTGCCCGGCGCCTGGAGCGTTTGGACTTTGTCGTTTTTTTTCTCCAAGACTCACCTCTGGCACATGCCATGGACCTCAGCGGGGGCTGCTCCCCGCCTCCTGGGTGTCCTGCCCGGGCACATCGGAGGCTCAGGCAATGTCTTGAGCCACCGCTGGCAGGTGCACTCAGGGGGCCCTCCGCAGCCGCCCAGGCCCACCCCTGCAGCCAGCACACGGCTGCCAGCAGCCACCACACAGCTGCCAACAGCCCGCTCTCCGTCACCCCCCAGCCCAACTCTGCATACATCTGCTGGGGGTGCTTTTTTGACTTCCCCCCTTTTGGCCTATGGGGAAAAGCCAGGGGGAAAACCTCCAGAGTCAGGCCGACCTCATGGAACTCCAACCCGGCCTGGAGCCACCGGTTTGTCCCCTTCCCGGTTCTCAGGACATGCATCGACACTCGGCTCAGCCCCGGCCGCCGCAGCCCCCGCCAGCCCGGCCAGCCGGGTCCGCCACCCTGCCCGGCGCCTGGAGCGTTTGGACTTTGTCGTTTTTTTTCTCCAAGACTCACCTCTGGCACATGCCATGGACCTCAGCGGGGGCTGCTCCCCGCCTCCTGGGTGTCCTGCCCGGGCACATCGGAGGCTCAGCCTGGGTCTCGAGCCCCCTACTGGTAGGTGCACTACGGGGGCCCTCCGCAGCCGCCCAGGCCCACCCCTGCAGCCAGCACACGGCTGCCAGCAGCCACCACACAGCTGCCAACAGCCCACTATCCATCACCCACCAGCCCCTCTGCATACATCTGCTGGGGGTGCTTTTTTGACTTCCCCCCTTTTGGCCTATGGGGAAAAGCCAGGGGGGAAACCTCCAGAGTCAGGCCGACCTCATGGAACTCCAACCCGGCCTGGAGCCACCGGTTTGTCCCCTTCCCGGTTCTCAGGACATGCATCGACACTCGGCTCAGCCCCGGCCGCCGCAGCCCCCGCCAGCCCGGCCAGCCGGGTCCGCCACCCTGCCCGGCGCCTGGAGCGTTTGGACTTTGTCGTTTTTTTTCTCCAAGACTCACCTCTGGCACATGCCATGGACCTCAGCGGGGGCTGCTCCCCGCCTCCTGGGTGTCCTGCCCGGGCACATCGGAGGCTCAGGCAATGTCTTGAGCCACCGCTGGCAGGTGCACTCAGGGGGCCCTCCGCAGCCGCCCAGGCCCACCCCTGCAGCCAGCACACGGCTGCCAGCAGCCACCACACAGCTGCCAACAGCCCGCTCTCCGTCACCCCCCAGCCCAACTCTGCATACATCTGCTGGGGGTGCTTTTTTGACTTCCCCCCTTTTGGCCTATGGGGAAAAGCCAGGGGGAAAACCTCCAGAGTCAGGCCGACCTCATGGAACTCCAACCCGGCCTGGAGCCACCGGTTTGTCCCCTTCCCGGTTCTCAGGACCTGCACTGACACTCGGCTCAACCCCGGCAGCTGCAGCCCCCGCCGGCCCGGCCAGCCGGGTCCGCACCCCTGGCCAGCGCCTGGAGCGTTTGGACTTTGTCGTTTTTTCTCAAAGACCCATCTGTGCCAACTGCCCTGGGCTTCAGCGGGGGCTGCTCCCCGCCTCCTGGGTGTCCTGCCCGGGCACATCGGAGGCTCAGCCTGGGTCTTCAGCCCCTACTGGTAGGTGCACTCGGGGGGGCCCTCCGCAGCCGCCCAGGCCCACCCTTGCAGCCAGCACACGGCTGCCAGCAGCCACCACACAGCTGCCAACAGCCCGCTCGCCATCACCCCCCAGCCCCTCCTGCATACATCTGCCGGGGGTGCTTTTTTGACTTCCCCCGTTTTGGCCAATGGGGAAATGCCAAGGGGAAAACCTCCAGAGTCAGGCCGACCTACTGGAACTCCCACCCGGCCTGGAGCCACAGGTTTGTCCCCTTCCCGGTTCTCACGACATGCATCAACACTCGGCTCAGCCCCGGCAGCCGCAGCTCCCGCCGGCCCGGCCAGCCCGGTCCGCACCCCTGGCCTGCACGCCTGGAGCGTTTGGACTTTGTCGTTTTTTCTCCAAGACTCGCCTCTGGCACATGCCATGGACTTCAGCGGGGGCTGCTCCCCGCCTCCTGGGTGTCCTGCCCGGGCACATCGGAGGCTCAGCCTGGGTCTTGAGCTACTGCTGGTAGGTGCGCTTCGGGGGCCCTCGGCAGCCGCCCAGGCCCACCCCTGCAGCCAGCACACGGCTGCCAGCAGCCACCACACAGCTGCCAACAGCCCGCTCTCCGTCACCCCCCAGCCCCTCCTGCATACATCTGCTGGGGGTGCTTTTTTGACTTCCCCCCTTTTGGCCTATGGGGAAAAGCTAAGGGGAAAACCTCCAGAGTCAGGCCGACCTCCTGGAACTCCCACCCGGCCTGGAGCCACAGGTTTGTCCCCTTCCCGGTTCTCACGACATGCATCAACACTCGGCTCAGCCCCGGCAGCCGCAGCCCCCGCCGGCCCGGCCAGCCCGGTCCGCATCCCTGGCCAGCGCCTGGAGCGTTTGGACTTTGTCATTTTTTCTCAAAGACCCGTCTCTGCCAACTGACGTGGGCTTCAGCGGGGGCTGCTCCCCGCCTCCTGGGTGTCCTGCCCGGGCACATCGGAGGGTCAGCCTGGGTCTTGAGCTACTGCTGGTAGGTGCACTACGGGGGCCCTCGGCAGCCGCCCAGGCCCACCCCTGCAGCCAGCACACGGCTGCCAGCAGCCACCACACAGCTGCCAACAGCCCGCTCCCCGTCACCCCCCAGCCCAACTCTGCATACATCTGGCGGGGGTGCTTTTTTGACTTCCCCCCTTTTGGCCTATGGGGAAAAGCCAGGGGGGAAACCTCCAGAGTCAGGCCGACCTCCTGGAACTCCAACCCGGCCTGGAGCCACCGGTCTGTCCCCTTCCCGGTTCTCAGGACATGCATCAACACTCGGCTCAGCCCCGGCAGCCGCAGCCCCCGCCGGCCCGGCCGGCCCGGTCCGCACCCCTGGCCAGCGCCTGGAGCGTTTGGACTTTGTCGTTTTTTTTCTCCAAGACTCATCTCTGCCAACTGCCGTGGGCTTCAGCGGGGGTGTCTGCTCCCCGCCTCCTGGGTGTCCTGCCCGGGCACATCGGAGGCTCAGCCTGGGTCTTGAGCCCCTACTGGTAGGTGCACTCTGAAGGCGCCCTCCGCAGCCGCCCAGGCCCACCCCTGCAGCCACCACACAGCTGCCAACAGCCCGCTCCCCGTCACCCCCCAGCCCAACTCTGCATACATCTGGCGGGGGTGCTTTTTTGACTTCCCCCGTTTTGGCCTATGGGGAAATGCTAAGGGGAAAACGTCCAGAGTCAGGCCGACCTCCTGGAACTCCAACCCGGCCTGGAGCCACAGGTTTGTCCCCTTCCCGGTTCTCACGACATGCATCGACACTCGGCTCAGCCCCGGCAGCCGCAGCTCCCGCCGGCCCGGCCAGCCGGGGTCAACCGCCCTGGCCGGCGCCTGGAGCGTTTGGACTTTGTCACTTTTTCTCCAAGACTCGATTCTGGCACATGCCATGGACTTCAGCGGGGGCTGTTCCCCGCCTCCCGGGTGTCCTGCCCGGGCACATCGGAGGCTCAGGCAATGTCTTCAACCACCGCTGGTAGGTGCACTACGGGGGCCCTCGGCAGCCGCCCAGGCCCACCCCTGCAGCCAGCACACGGCTGCCAGCAGCCACCACACAGCTGCCAACAGCCCGCTCTCCGTCACCCCCCAGCCCAACTCTGCATACATCTGCTGGGGGTGCTTTTTTGACTTCCCCCCTTTTGGCCTATGGGGAAAAGCCAGGGGGAAAACCTCCAGAGTCAGGCCGACCTCATGGAACTCCAACCCGGCCTGGAGCCACCGGTTTGTCCCCTTCCCGGTTCTCAGGACCTGCACTGACACTCGGCTCAACCCCGGCAGCTGCAGCCCCCGCCGGCCCGGCCAGCCGGGTCCGCACCCCTGGCCAGCGCCTGGAGCGTTTGGACTTTGTCGTTTTTTCTCAAAGACCCATCTGTGCCAACTGCCCTGGGCTTCAGCGGGGGCTGCTCCCCGCCTCCTGGGTGTCCTGCCCGGGCACATCGGAGGCTCAGCCTGGGTCTTCAGCCCCTACTGGTAGGTGCACTCGGGGGGGCCCTCCGCAGCCGCCCAGGCCCACCCTTGCAGCCAGCACACGGCTGCCAGCAGCCACCACACAGCTGCCAACAGCCCGCTCGCCATCACCCCCCAGCCCCTCCTGCATACATCTGCCGGGGGTGCTTTTTTGACTTCCCCCGTTTTGGCCAATGGGGAAATGCCAAGGGGAAAACCTCCAGAGTCAGGCCGACCTACTGGAACTCCCACCCGGCCTGGAGCCACAGGTTTGTCCCCTTCCCGGTTCTCACGACATGCATCAACACTCGGCTCAGCCCCGGCAGCCGCAGCTCCCGCCGGCCCGGCCAGCCCGGTCCGCACCCCTGGCCTGCACGCCTGGAGCGTTTGGACTTTGTCGTTTTTTCTCCAAGACTCGCCTCTGGCACATGCCATGGACTTCAGCGGGGGCTGCTCCCCGCCTCCTGGGTGTCCTGCCCGGGCACATCGGAGGCTCAGCCTGGGTCTTGAGCTACTGCTGGTAGGTGCGCTTCGGGGGCCCTCGGCAGCCGCCCAGGCCCACCCCTGCAGCCAGCACACGGCTGCCAGCAGCCACCACACAGCTGCCAACAGCCCGCTCTCCGTCACCCCCCAGCCCCTCC
>NW_027101831.1:300000-377340 GCF_035609145.1 Eleutherodactylus coqui
GAGGCAGACAGATACACAGGCATACAGATATATATGTGTGTCAAAATACATACACACACAACCCACAGTTTGTGTGTGTATATATTATACACACTAACATACGCATATGTAGTCATGTATATACATAATGATAGAACGATTAGTGATTATAGTCGAGACGTTCCAAATAAAAAAACCACACACTATATTTCACAAAAAAATGTATTAACATTTTAAAATCTGTAAAGCCTGAATACAAAATTGCACAAATTAAAACATCCTACAAGTTCAACTGGAAATCCAAATTGCTTTCAGTCGGGTCCATGTAGAACTGGAAACCAGTGTAATTTCCTTGCGGATCAGGGTAAGCTGTCCGTATTGATTTAATCACACACGCTGGTATGGGGATTCTATTGTTTTTCCCCAAGAATCCATGTATCCACGCTGTATAAGAGCGATATGCGCCCACACGCATAACCCTAAGAAAAAACGAAAGGAAATATATTAATATTTCTAAACTTATTAAAAAAATTTTAATAGTCTACATGAAAACAAAAAAAAAAGACGCATTGATATCTTATGTTTTTCCATGTTGCCTTTTTCACTAACCTTTTTTCCTTTTCAAATAAACTTTTTCCTTTGTTAAAAATTATACTTGCATTGTCTTGTGTGTTGTACAATAAAATTGTAATAAATACCTATTGTTTGTGGTGTCGTACTGTCTCCGGGTGACCAGTGCAGATAGTCTTATCGCGTGTTCTATGTTTTCGCGCACAAGCGCATACTGAGCAAATAACGGATGTTGTGTAACACATACGCAAGCTTCTGGTAACATCTGTAGGACTACTTCGTGTTCTCGACAACAGACACACTCCGCCACTGTGGGCATGCAAATGCACTGCCCACAGTGACACCACTCTTTGTTGGCAAGCCTGCCATGGGGATCTTCAGTGGATCCTAAAGCACCCGCTCCTGGTGCACCCTGCGGATCGTTTTGAAAACACTGGAGACTGCTTATGTCCGCCTGAGCATATAGCGAGTCTGCCAGTTGTTGTTGAACCTAAGAAGGGATTAATATGAAGAATACTGTATTTAATGTTTTAGGAAAAAAGGAAGGGGTACATTTTTAATTGTATGGTGTTGCTGAAAGCGGCATGATCATCCTTATTAGGCAGGGCACAGATTCCTGTATGTATATGTGCATACATACACAGACGTACGTACGAGTTTGTATGTATATACACAGATGTACGTACGTGTTTGTATGTATATACTGACTTACGGGTGTGTATGCATTAACACGTACACGCGTGCGTACCAGTGTATGCCTAAACACGTACACGCGTGTGTCTGTGTGTATATATATATATATATTAAATATAATGTGTGTGTACACACGTAATTAAGTGTGACTGTATATACACATACACTCGTTCCTACGTGTGACTGTATATACACATACACTCGTTCCTACGTGTGACTGTATATACACATACACTCGTTCCTACGTGTGTATGTATATACAGATACACACGTACGTTCGTGTGTATATGCATACACACGCGCATGTATGTGTGTATATGCACACGAAATAATGTATGTGTGTATATATACACGTGTGTGTATGTATATACACACACGAAATAATGTATTGAAATAATAAATTGTACAGGACTGATGCATAGTTGCGGTTTCAAACAATAAACAAAAAAAATTTTATACATATTTCAACACATACCGCCGAATAATGCCGAGTTTCGGGGAAATCCTCATCATTTTCCTCGCTATCAGATTAAAAGTCCTGCTAAAAAAAAAAAAAATGTATTCTGTTTATTACCATTGGTTTGCTGCAACCTTTCTATTTTCAGCAAAAACTTACCTCTCCAAAAGAATCGGATGAATAATCAAGCTCCTCAAATTCAAGATCTTCCTGGTACATGTTTGTTCTTGAATTGGACTACAAAAAAAACTTTAAAAAAAAACAAAAAAACACCAAGTTAGTGGCACTTCAATAACAGTTATGGAAGCAGCAGCATTTTCTAATAACAATCTTTTAAAGGTCCATGGCAGGCATAATTTAGGCAAATTTTAGATTGATTACTGGGCGATTGTGGACAGATTGTTGATAGCTAGCATTATCCGCAGTCTGTAGGCAGATAGCATGCATATTGTATGTAGAATGCAGGTTAATAGTGTCGATTGAAGGCAGTGTTTGTGTGTAGATTGCATGCAGATGCTATGTCTATTCCATGCAAATTTTCCGAAGATTGCATGATAATTGTATGAATGAATTGTGCGGAATGTATGCTGATTCAAAGCAGTTTGCAGTCACATGCACATTGCAGCACATGGCAGGCACATGGAAGCACACGGCAGGCACAAAAAAAAAAAAAAAGGCAGGCACAAGGAAGCATACGGCAGGCACAAAAAAAAGCAGCAAACGGAAGCACACGGCAGGCACATGGAAGCACACGGCAGGCAAATGGAAGCACACGGCAGGCCCCCCCAAAAAAAAAAACAGCACACGGAAGGCACCAAAAAAAAAACAGCACACGGCAGGCACAAAAAAGAAAAAAAAAAAAAGGACATGGCAGGCACACGGAAGCACACGGCAGGCACAGAAAAAAAAGCAGCACATGGCAGGCACACAGAAGCACACGGCAGGCACATGTTAGAACCCGGCAGGCACATGGAAGCACACAGCAGGCACAAAAAAAAAAAAGGGAAGCACACGGCAGGCAAAAAACAAAATAAAACAAAAAAACACATGGAAGGCACACGGCAGGTATATGGAAGCACACGGCAGGCACAAAAAAAACGAGAACACGCCAGGCACATAGAAGCACACGGCAGGCACCAAAAAAAAAAAAAATACCCCTGGCAGGCACACGGCAGGCACATAAAAGCACACGGCAAGCACAAAAAAATAAAATTAAATACACTGCAGGCACATGAAAGCACACGGCAGGCACAAAAATAAAGAAAAGAAAAAAAAAGCCGGCACAAAAAAAAAGAAAAAAAAAATACACGGCAGGCACATGAAAGCACACGGTAGGCACAAAAAAAAAAAAAATAAGCACATGGCAGGCGAATGGAAGCAGGCGGCATGCACAATAAACACTGCAGTCGCGATAGCAGCACACAGCAGGAAAAAAAAAACGCAGCACATGGCAGGCACTGTAAAAATGTAAGACACATTACTATACAGGGCATGCACAATACATTTTTCATGCACAGACTCACTGCATAAGGCAATGATCCTGTGCTAATAAAAGCATGAAAGAGTACCGCGGAAAGGTGCACTTACCTGCGCTTCTGTGTGGTCAAGAGATGGGAGAAACAGCTGTTTGCTGTTTTCTCCGGTAGACTCCACCTCCCGCTGTGACGCTTTCTGCCGACCAGCCAATGTGGCGGCTGGAGCGGCGTTTCATTCATTTGCAAGTGCACGCCTCCACCGATGACGTCAGTCACCTGCTCACGTGACCGGCGTCTCGGGAGCGCGCATGAAGGCCTCCAGGAAGAGCGAGCATTGCACCGTGGAACGCACCCAGGGACAACGCAGGCGCCATCTTACATGGAGAAGTTTAAAAGTTATTATTTCTGCTAAACTGTAAGTAGGATGCGGTTTATAACCGCTCAAAAGGGCTGCTTTATGACGGGGGGTGACAGGGGGAATGGGCTAATAATATAAAGTTTTGCGGTTTTGCCTCGGACAACCCCTTTAAAACAAATTAAATTTCAGAAAAGCTTTGGGAGCTCAAGATGAATGTTTATGCGAAATCCAAGAAGCTGTTGTACAAACAGGTAAACTAAACATAATAATTCAAACTAATTGACTTTGAAGTTAATTTTTGTTTATTTAGCATCTATGAAAATATACCTACTTATCTTAACTCTAAGCTGCTCCATTACTTTACTGGGAATATAAAGTTTTGTGCTTAGCTTAAAGCCATATATAAAAGTTCTTCTAAATGTATATAGTATGATCATTTTCCTTAGGACTCTAAAATGTGGCAAAAAATGCCATTCTCACACCGTTATCCTACCAGCTGCAGGGTGTATTTTTTAGTGCTGTGCCACAGCTGCTGCAGAACATCAAAATATACACTATCAAAATAATTTTCAGACATGAATGTCTCTTTACTTCTAAGGCCGGAATCACACAGGCGAGAAACTTGCGCCAGTTTTCTGCGATGCAAGAGCCCGGAAAATGACACAACTATGAAATGTATTTTTTTCAATGTGTTTATTCCCATGTGCGACTTTTCTCTTTATGTGATCCTGCGAGAATTAAAAACCGCAGCATGTCCTGTCTTGTTTCAGAATGGTATGTCTTCTTGCCCATGTGTTCCTAAGGACCCTCTGTATTCTCGCATTGCCTTGTGTTGTCTTGCAATGTTTCTGTGATGCATTTTCATGCGTATTGCTATGGGAATATATGCAAATTTAAGCGGACGTGCTCATCAGCTTCTTAGCAGTGTGGAGGCCTGTTTGGAGCAGCGTGGAGGCAGGAGTTGTTGGCAACTTTCAAAAACACGACATACATTTATATAGACGAGGAGCACTTGATCTATCTGGTGCAGGGGCACCCCATCCTGTGGTACATCAGGAGAGTGGAGTACCATATCAGGAGCCGGAGGGACTTGGTGTAGGAGGAAGTTGCAGAGCTTCTTTTAGGGAAGCAGTGGGAGTCCCCACACTCCCTCCACAATACTGATGCCAGCCATAAGCCCCGTTCCCTGCAAATGATGCAACAGGATACCCGCCTGTATCACATCTTGTATCCAAGCTAAAGGCAGCCCAATAGGTTACTAGAGCCTCCATGCCCCCCTGTATCACAATTTGCATCCAAGCTAGAGGCAGCCCAACAGAGTACTAGAGCCTCAATGCCCCCGTATCACATCTTGTATTCAAGCTAGAGGTGGTACAACAGGGTACTAGAGCCTCCATGCCCACCCATATCCCATCTTGCATCCAGGCTAGAGGCGGTACAACAGGGTACTAGAGCCTCCATGCCTGCCCATATCACATCTTTTATCTAAGCAGGAGATGGTACAACGGGGTACTAGTGCCTCCATAGCCACCCATATCATATCTTGCATCCAAGCTAGAGGTGGTACAACAGGGTACTAGAGCCTTCATGCATGCTGTACCACATCTTGCATCCAAGCTAGAGGCCGTACAACAGGATACTAGAGCCTCTATGCCCACCGTTATCACATCTTGTATGCAAGCTAGAGGCAGTACAACAGGGTATTAGAGCCTCCATGCTGCCCTTATCACATCTTGTATGTAAGCTAGAGGTGGTACAGCAGACTACTAGAGCCTCCATGAGAAGGAAATATATATATCCTTGTAGGTAGATAAGAGAAAACAATGGAATATATACATTTATATAGATATAGTTATGTGCCTTTCTTTTTATATGTATACTAACTTTATTCTCATATGTACTAACTCTATGAAAAACTTAATACTTCGCCTTACATCAGATATGCCAAGATGCTTTGCAAGGCAAACAGAGAAAGAATGTCCAAAGAAACTGGATGAAGGTTAAAGTGAAGGAGAGAAGAGATATGGAGAATGCATGCTTAGCTGCTTTTTTAGAATTGAGTGGGTGATTCTTTGCACTGGAGTTAATTGAATATGTGATTTTCTGTACATAAGCCAGAGGCGCCATATCAAGATAACGACTGTTCAACTATGCATCTGAACTTTCACTATCTCAGGCCGGAAATCCGGACTTTCCATATATGGTTATACGGTGGAGTTGAGCCAATGAGCTCATCACCCATTTCTAGTTATGAGACCAAAGGGTATAAGATCCCATGTAATCTGTAATAAAGCGCGCGGCGCAGTCATGTCCCCGTGTGAGGAACTATACCAGACTCCGTGTGTGGTGTTTTCTTCCTTACCGCCGGCAGCGGGGCAAGTGGGGTGGGCCTGATTGGTGCTGTACTTAGAATTTCTCTGACAAATGGTGCCGAAACCCGGGACGACAAAACCGGAGCCGTGCAGCCCTGTCCACCCGGATCCACGCCACGGGGAAGCCGTCCTGCTGCAACCGAGCCTGATCAACTCACAGAACTCCAGGTAAGACCAGCATATATTTATGTTGTGTTTTACACTGCGAGTCTTGCAGCAGGAGGGACTATCTGTGTTTTGTGACCGGACGGGTTGGGTTAAGAGTTCTACACGGTAACTCGTGTGGGCTTCGGGTTTGCCGTCATGGACCACTGACCGTGATATGCGCATTAATCGCTCACCCAGAAACTAGTCTGTAGTCTATTTGTACTTTGAAGTCCATAGTGTTTTAACAATAGTGGAGATTGTTGTATCTGCAGAATTTTTTTTCCTCTTACTTTTCATTTTGTCTCATAGTAGAAGGGACCCTCGGTTTTAGTTTAGTTAGTTAATGGTTTAGCAGAGGAGGAGATGCACTCTATGAGATAGGTCTCATAGAAGAAGGGACCCTCGATTTTAGTTTAGTTAGTTAATGGTTTAGCTGAGGAGGAGATGCACTCTATGAGATAGGTCTCATAGAAAAAGGGACTCTCGGTTGTTTTGCCTTATATATGGGGCTAACGATTTGATTTCAGAGAGATGCATTCTGTGAGGCTGGTTCCATAGGAGAAAGGACCCTCGGTTGTTTTGCCGGTATATAAGGGGCTGACAATTTGGAATTAAGAGGGATGCACTCTATGGAGCGTGTTATTATTATTGTTGTTGTTCTAATATGCGTAAGATCTTATTAAAGAAGACAGAGCCCTTTATGGGCCGCCGCCGTGCGGATCAATTGGTGGAGGAGAGACAGGAGTTCCAATGTGTAAAATGTAAGAAAACTTATGAAAATGTGTAACAAGGACCCGCACGGTAGATTACAGCATGGTGTCTGGGAGGAGGTCTTTAGGACCAAGAAGCGTGCCTTGAAAGACCAAGGTTTGCTAGAAAGTGCTGGAGTGAGGAGGAGAGAGAGACAGTCAGAGAAAGTTAAGTATGTACACATTATTTGTTTAGTAAAGTATCCGTAAGTGAAATGTTGGAAAGTACAGTAAGTGATCAAGAGGGTGTCGGGAGAGTGTCTATTGAAGGTTACATTGGCAGTTAGGTAGGGAGAGAAATATGGGGAACAAGCAAAGTCGAGAAGAAGGTTACAATGCATGTGATTTGTTGGCAAAGAGAGAGGAAAAGGTGTATAATATGTATAATCCATACTGGATGGATATATATATGTGTATATATGTATATACTGTATGTGCAAATGGTTAACTGAGCTTGCTTTTAGATGAGAAAGATTGTTTACATGAAGCTGCAGAGCTTGTGTTTAGTTTTCAAGGTCAAGCGATAACAAAGTAGAGAGAATGAAATAATGACCCTGGAAAATATCTTTGCTTGCTTAAATGGAATGAAAGCTTATAATGAATTTAATTAATTATACTGTCTTACAAGGCAGGAAATATAGCAATTTCTAAGGTATATTCTTACTTATACAGGGGTTGAAAATGCAAAACAACTCAGTCAGTGAATGCATATTCGGAGAGATAACAGTTGGTTTTACAAAGGTGGGGGCTTTCAGATTTCACTCCAAACTCAGGGTCACAGAAACTAAAATACTTTCGCGTTTAATATAGCATATAATAGCTTCAGTAAATAAGAAAGAGAGAATGTCTCAGTCACTCAGCAAACTTTTTTCACATAATTTGTCAAAGATAGCGCTCATTCACAATCTCATCTCAATAGAATCATGTACTTTATAACATTATAGCACTCACCTCAATGTTTTTCAACTGATGTATGTTTGTTTGTCAAACTTTTTTTTGTCTGTGCGTCTGTGTGTACTGGGACACCTTCAATAGGGGGTGACGGAGCAGACTTGAGCGCATGGATGGATGAAAGTTAATGCCCAGTGCTCAGGCTGTGATGAATGTGGGATGTGTGATGCAGATATTGACTAGGGATGGAGGTCCCCCCCATGCATGGGACTTTACTTGGTTGTGATGTGGATGCTTGGACGGTTAAGCTGAAATGAAGGTGTGAAAAAAAAAGACGCAAGCGATCAATATCGAAGGGGTGGAGCTAGATGATGTAAAGGACGTAATGTTTCATCCCTCTTGTCCACAAGGGAGGGGGTGAGGATCTTGAGCAGCTAGTAAAAGTTTTTTGGTTTTTTTTTCTCTCTCTCAAATTTGATAAGACATTGCAGGCAGGATCAGATTAATAATGAATTTGCTTAAAGGATATCACATTTCCAATATTAATAGATGTTTGTAGATTATTCTGCCCCGATGTAACTCATGTCTCTGTTATTGGTGCTAACATCTTACAGGCCTTATCTGCATCCATCAAATCTTTTTACAATGTGATACTACCTTGAACTCGGCTACTCTTCTTACAATTGAGTATCCTGGTTCAAAGGGGGGGGGAGGAGAAGGCATAGGTGATCTAGGTATTGCAAATCAGCCATTTTTAAATTTTTTGCAACAAGATTCTGATCTTTTTGAAATAGAATATCAGCCTGATTGTCTAGCATTGATGCAACAAGAAAATTTAAGTTTTAAAAAGTTACTGAAAGCCCTTGTTAACAATGCATATTTTGAGTTGTTTTTTATAGATGGTACCAGGGTGATTGACGACTCCACACTGGATATGTAGTGGTCACACAACAAGATGTCCTAAAAGCAGAATGCTCCGCATGTCGCAGTACAAGAAGCGGAACTAAAAAGGCCATCACTGAGGCGAGTAGAGTGGCCACAGGTAAGACGGCAACCTTTTACACTGACTCCCGGTATGCATTTGGCATAGCTCATGATTACGGCCCAACAGGGAAGGCCAGACAGTTTTTTACCTCAGCAGGACAGCCAATTAAAAATGATGCAGCGGTCTCACGGAGGCCCTACTTCTACCCGACAAAGTGGAAAGCTCACATCAATTCCTACACCGGAGAAGCAAGAGGCAACACCATCACAGACCACACAGCAAAAGTAGCGGCCCTCAAGCCGTGGAAGAAAAGAAGAAAAGAAGAATTTAACAATAACTTTGACTAAACCTTGGACTTTGATATGATCTTGGACTTTGATATGAATTTGGACTTTGATACAAACTTTGAACTTTGATATGCTAAAGACTTTACAGTTACAAGCCAGCAAGGAAGAAAAGGAAAAATGGAATAAAAAGGGACGGCATATGGTGAACAGTCAACAGCACTTGCCTACCACGGTCCCTGTGCCCCATGATGGCCCAGCTGACGCACGGAAAGACGCACCTCTATGTCAACGCATGAACAAGGACGGGTGGCTCCTTGGTTTTCTGTAGCTGCTGCATCATTTGTCCAATTTTGCATGATCTTTGCCATAAGCAACAGGGCAGAAGTAAATTTGCCACATAACACTTGCCTAGACCACTCTACCCATTTCAGGGATTGCAAATTGGCTACACTCAGCTCCCACTTGTTGGGAAGCATGAATATGTGCTTGTTGTTGTTGTTGATGTTTTTCAGGTTGGAGACCTACTCTGTTGCCAAAGTAAATAAGCAGGTAACCGCAATGAAGCTCATGAATGAGGTAATCCGCAGATACGGGGTACCGGAAGTGATTGAGTCAAACAAAGGTACACACTTCACAGGTGAAATAATGCAACACATCATGTCTGTTTTGGGTATATTCCAGGCTTTTCACACACCCTACCATCCACGGAGTAGTGGGAAAGTAGATACAAAAGGCAATGAAGAAAGCGGGCAAATCTTGAATTGAGTGTCTCCCATTGGTTTTTCTTTTTCTTAGGAGGGTACATGCCACAGTATCAGAGTTTGGGGAATGATTTTCTTGTTAATTTTGTCATAGGTCTCTCCAAGGAATTGTCAATAATGCATTCTGCAGTCTCTGCTTTTCTCCCAGGTCCTACAGATGAGTGTCACAATCTGAACCCAGGTGACAGGGTCTATGTAAAAAGTTTGAGAGAGAAACCCTGTTTAAAGGTCCTTACCAGATGTTGCTTACCACCCCAACTGCAGTCAAGCTCGAAGGAAAGCCCACTTGGATCCACACTTCGCACTGAAAAAACTCATGATCCTGCATATCCTTTACATGCTATAATGTGGTACAATTCCTCTAACACACACCTTTGACTACTGTACACTAGCCCCCTGTTTCAGAACAAATTAATACAATCAAATGTGCAATATGAAGAGTACACTGAGGGTAAGAATCCAATACCGCATCGTGCTAAGAGAGATGTTGACACTCAAGGTGGTAACTTTGATCCACATGTATACATAGATGTAATAGGAGTGCCAAGTGGGGTGCGGGATGAATTTAATTCTTGAGATCAGATTAAAGCAGGTTTTGAGTCCTTATTTGCTATTGTCACTGTTAATAATAATGTAGATTGGATGAATTATATCTATTACAATCGGCAGAGATTTGTAAACTACACCAGAGATGCTTTACAAGGGTTAGCTGACCAGTTAGGGCCCACTGCATCCATGGCCCTAGAGTGGCCCTGGATATGATTTTAGCAGAAAGAGGTTGGGTATGCAACTTTCTGTATGTGTATTATCCCTTTGATCAAAAAGAGTGTGAGTAAGGGACTGGACAATATGACACCAAAATTTCCCTTGTTTGAAAAAGATGAAGAGCCAGTTCCGATAATGCCAACCACGTAAGTTACCAGAAGAATGGAGAAATGTACTAGTACTTCGCCTGCCCCGATCTCCTAAGATGAACTGTCAGTGGACTTCCCATTTGCCTAGGGATAGTGCAGAAGACCTTAGCTTCCGGCGAGGGGACACCCTGTGGGGTGTTAACTTGTACAGATAGAGGGTATGGATGCCCGGAAATAAGCCCAGGGAATCCATGGCCTCCTTCTGAGGTGAGGTAGGGATCCCCCCTCCTAGGAGTAGGGACTTACGGGCAGTGAAGAAACCCTGACACAAGGGAGAGGCGACCGAGGAAGAGTGCAAGGTCTGGTGCTTGATCTCCGTATTAAGTTTTTAGGGGGGTTTGAGAAGGAAATATATATATCCTTGTAGGTAGAAAAGAAAACACTGGAATATATACATTTATATAGATATAGTTATGTGCCTTTCTTTTTATATGTATACTAACTTTATTCTCATATGTACTAACTCTATGAAAAACAATACTTCGCCTTACATCAGATATGACAAGATGCTTTGCAAGGCAAACAGAGAAAGAATGTCCAAAGAAACTGGATGAAGGTTAAAGTGAAGGAGAGAAGAGATATGGAGAATGCATGCTTAGCTGCTTTCTTAGAATTGAGTGGGTGATTCTTTGCACTGGAGTTAATTGAATACGTGATTTTCTGTACATAAGCCAGAGGCGCCATATCAAGATAACGACTGTTCAATTATGCATCTGAACTTTCACTATCTCAGGCCGGAAATCCGGACTTTCCATATATGGTTATACGGTGGAGTTGAGCCAATGAGCTCATCACCCATTTCTAGTTATGAGACCAAAGGGTATGAGATCCCATGTAATCTGTAATAAAGCGCGCGGCGCAGTCATGTCCCCGTGTGAGGAACTATACCAGACTTCCGTGTGTGGTGTTTTCTTCTTTACCGCCGGCAGCGGGGCAAGTGGGGTGGGCCTGATTGGTGCTGTACTTAGAATTTCTCTGACATCCATAGCCACCTGTATCATATCTTGCATCCAAGCTAGAGGTAGTACAACAGCGTACTTGAACCTTCATGCATCTCTTATCACATCTTGCATTCAAGCTAGAGGCGGCCCAACAGGGTATTAGACCTCTATGCCCACCCTTATGACATCTTGTATGCAAGCAAAAGGCGGTACAACAGGGTACTAGAGCCTCCATGCTCCCCCTTATCAAATCTTGTATGCAAGATAGAGACGATACAGCAGGGTACTAGTGCCTCCTTTCAAGGGGTCAGTTTTTCACAATTAATTATCCTTTTGCACTGATATTGTAATCACTTACTTGTATCAAATATCAGAGAGAAAGTTTCATTCCATTCCAACAACTTCTCTTATGGGAGAGATTGTTTTTTGACAATGAGTGTACATGGCGGATTCTAAATCTGTATGTGGGTTTTGAGAGCAGAATTCAACCTTTAAGACCTAAGGCAAACTGCACCAAAATCCATGGCAAAATTCTTACCATTTTGGTTTTTCATTAAACTAAGCTTTTTATGAAGGGGTAGAAGAAGAACATCTTTTGGGTCCACAAGAGGCTCAGCAACGACATTTTTCTCGGCAGAGTCAAGATTTATTGCAGGCCAGTCCGCTTGAATGTAATTTGATTTCCTATCCCTACTCCAAGTGCTGCAGACCTCTTTTCAAATATTTTCCTATCCCTACTGTCCCACATACATAAAAAGCAACAGTATTTAGTGTACCCCAGTTGCATTCCTAAGAGTACAACCATTTTAGATTTTCCTCTTGTGTTCAGCATATTTAATTGAGTCGAGGAGGGCTGTCATGTTTGCATAAAAGTCTCCTTCACGTGAACTGCATGACCAACAGGAAAAGAAGGAAGACGGTTGCTGTTGTGAAGTAATACAGCTTTCAAACTAAGCTTGGAGGAGTCTATGAATAGCCTCTATTTAGTTGGATCATGGTTCAGATTCAAACATTTTATCCAGTCATTAACGTCGCAGCAAGCAACCAGATTGGTTTTATTCCGAAAAAAAGAAGCAGATCCCCCTGACGTTGGAGAAGACTCCATTGCTGTAGTCTTGACCCTAGAAGTTACGCCTTCTCCTTTGACAAGTCAAGCTTTCGAATGAGATCACTCAATTCCGCGTGACTCAGTCTGTGCCATGTATCATCTTTTACCTCAAAGTCAGGGTCATGGGATGTGGAAGGCTTGTTGAGTTCTTCTTTTTCCACACTTTCTTCAGTTTCTACTTTAAACTCATAATGTTGGGGTGGAATAGGAACTGGTCAACTATCTGAATGTGGAATAGCAGATGGAAGATTTGGGTATTGAACTGTTCCTGTTTTCTTCATTGACAATCCTACCTTTATAGGCTGAGTCAAGCAGAAATAGCAGTCATCTGTATGGTTTGTAGGCTACTGCCAAACCATAGGCACGGCAAAAGCCATAGATAATTTTTTATTTTTCAGCCAATCTCGTAGTTTAACTGAGCAAGAGTTGAAACATATATGTGGAGCCCATGACTTATCCTGGTCCCCTACATTCATACCAAAATAATGCTGATAGGCAGTCTTTATAAGATTGCGTTTCTGAGACGAAAATGTTATTTCACCACAAATGTAACAAAAATTCTTCACTAAATTTACACATTTTTGTGGCATTTTGATATAGAAAATGTTACACTTCAAAGGCACTCCAAAACCAGAAATTCTGAGAAAAGGTAAAGCAAAAACAATATGAAACTCAGTCATAGCAACACTTATTATGTTTATAACCTACAAACATATGGAGAACGTTGTGTTATGTCAGATGAGAGGTGTGAGAACTACCCCCACCCCAAAAAAACCTCCAACAAAATAAGAATGTAAACTCTAAGAAATGATATGTCACTGTATCTCCAAAGCAAGAGCTAATCGGTCATTTTTATGTTGATTTTTGAATTCAGCAGATGAAAATACATAAGAATACGCTAATTTTGAGCCCGAAACAAAATCATCATTGGGCAGTGTAATCAATGTTAAATTTGTACGGCTTCTAAATGGTTAAAAAAACGAAAGCTTTTCAAATCTGCATCCAAAATAAGGTAAACGGATGGAAATATATATCCTAGCAAAAATGTGTACAGTATGTTTGTACATATTTATTATATTACAATTGAAAATGTGAAAAAATGAGAATTTAAAAAAAAATTGCCCAATTTTGGCGCTTTTAATAAATATACACAAATATTATTGGACTTCTGACCTAGTTGGGATAATTTGCACTCACAATGCCTAGGCCTGTGTTCCTTCCAGATTCCGTGGGGTCTGCTCTGACTCGTACTTTCGCTGCTGCAGGGATGAAAAAAGTCTCTCTGACGGCTGGGTCCACCATCTTTGTATCACTATCTCCCTGGCTTGTGATTGGCTCAGACTGGCTGGTCTGAGACTCAGCTTTCCCTCTTGTGTCCGATCTCTCCTACCACATCTTCTCTTCTCTGTCTCTCTCCCTACATTAAACTCTGCCCCCCAATCAATCCTAACCCAGACAGAAACCGCTCACAACACACAGAGCAGGTTAGGGTGACAGGGGTGCAAGAACATACAAGTTGGTTGGGACAACAATGACACAGACATACACACATACACATTCCACATGAGATAGCCAAACAAGAGCTGTGGGGGCCCCAACCTCAGGCAACTACAGTTGTTTGTCTATAATTGTCCTGTATATAACAACCAGTCCACATTTTTTACTAATTAATGTAGAAAAAGAGTTAATTACAAAGGGTTCACTTACTTTTTCTTGTAGCTATATGATATTAAAATCCCTTTTAATTCAGAATTGATCAGGAACTGTCAATCAACACCAGTGCACTGAAACTGCAAATATTAACCCCTTCAGCATTTGTATTTGTTGATGCACCATGCAGCTACAATGTATATATACATCCTCTACTTTAGCGGCACATCTTATCGTGTAGCTTTCTGCCAGTAGGTTAGCTCTTGCTAATAAACAGTGAGGAATGTAGTGGTCAAAATGAGTCAAATTACCAGCTAGCGACAGGCGAAACCAGAAAATTGAAATGGGGATCTTTGTTCTCAGGTCTTCTATTGATGATAGGCATGGGTGGACTGGCCAGTGAACTCACCAGGAAAATTCCCAGTGGGTCGATTGGGTCCTGGGGCCGGTGCTGGGGGTGACAATTTTTTTTTTATTTGACTGCAGAAGTGACATAAAATAAAAAAAACACATTTACTCACCTGGGTCTGTCTTCTCGGCTCATGGGCTCTGAAGTTCACTCAGCATTGGTTTTGCACTGATTTTCACATTACACGGTCACGTGGTTGCTACAATCAGTCTCCAGCCTCACCAATGCTAGGGACTGGCACTAGACGTAGCGATTACATGACCATGAAACCCAGGTGAGTGTATGTGGTTTTTAATTTTAATGCATACAATAGGGGGCAAAGGGGATATTATTATTATGATCAGGAGGAGTATTCTTATTACCAAAAGAAGGACAAGTGAGGCATTATTTTTATTACCAGAAGGTGGCCATGAGGGGCATTATTATTACTGAACGGGGACAGTAGGGGCATTGTTACTTAAAGGAGCCCGTATAGGATTTTATTACTTAGTGAGAGTATAAAAGAAGGCACTTTTACTTTGTATGGGGCACTAAAAGTGGTACTTACTCTGTGGTGCCTACAGAGAGCACAAAAAGGGAATACTCTTATGCTTTATTACTATCTGGGCCACTCTGGATAGGAAGATTATGTAGAAGTATGCAAAACAAAGGCAGGTGGCTAGAAAATTGAGGAGTCACAGATGTCTATGTGTCAAATTCTGCAGACACAGGTTGTGACTGGGAGAAGTCATGATCGCAGTCTGGGCCATATGGATAAAAGGGAAGGGGTATTGGTATTCTTTAAAACCCTTTTCTTTCCTAGCACATAGCCAGGTCGCTTTCTCAATTATAACACATTTAATCAATTGATCTTTTTTTAATCATAAGACCTTATCATTATACCATTATTACAACTATTAACCCTTTCCAATCCAATTTGTATCCTGGTTTTCCTAGGGGACTTACTCTTTTTCTGCTGTTATACAATGGCGCTATCTGTTGGCTAAAGCAAGTACTGCATGAGGTGACACGTTGGATAGGCTCCGACAGCAGAGAGGCTGGCAATATACAGTAAGAGAACCCCGATGGACGTCTTCTAACATCGGAGCTGTACAGCCTTAAATCATAATGTCTTCAGACATCAGACAGTGGATTGGAAAGGGTTAAGACATTGCAAAGGCTGGTCATGTTAGTAGCCTAGCTGTAATAAAACAGCAGAATGCTGCTACTATAATGCATCATTATCACTTATCTATGTAGGAAAAAAACTGCTGAAAATTTGCACCATTTGCAAGAATTTTGACCATGACATGAAACCGCAATTATGTTTCTTTCTGTTTCTCCTAATTCATGTGGATTGTACACTATAACCATAATGATGGAATAAATTGTATATTCAGTTGTATCTGTGAGTGGTCAAAACTAATCCTAAAGCCTTATGTCCACTTGCATGCACGGATTACACTGCTGAATCCCTGTGTGCCCGGGGACATGGAGAGGAGAAGAACATTATCTTACCTCACCGAATCCAGCGCGGCTCCCCTCCGTACAGGCTGGATCTTCTTTCTTCAGCACTGCGGATGTGTCTGGGCTTTTTTTTTTTCCTTCAAATCTCCTGCTTTCCTGTGGATTTGTAGCACCTCCACAGTGACAGCTGCAGGTGTGCTGTGGTGAGGGTGGATTCCATTGATTTCAATAGAACCCGTCGCTGTTGGACCCGCTGGAAATTGAAGCATGCTGCGATTCCTTCCTATGCGTGCATCTCGCACACTGGAAAAAAAATCATATCCGCATGCTTTTACTTGCCATGCGGATGGTAATACATCCCTATGGGTGGCAAGACGCGCAGATCTCCTGTGCAGGAGACACGCACGGATTTTATAATTAAAATCCGCACCTGGACATCGGGTCTTCACAAAGGAGCTGGCTGGTTAAAACATAGTTATGTTTCATATAAAATAACTACTTTTATAGTAATGGGATTTGTCTGGTTTTTTTAACCATAAACTCTGTGGAACTGTACAGGGAAAGCTCTGTGCCCTATAGCAAGTACAAAATCATAGTAAGGTAAGTTCTGCCACCTAGAGGCAAAACATAGAAATGGCAGGGACAATGATAAATATAAGGTTCTGCACATGGGCAGGGAAATACATGTCACCATTACACACTAAATGGGAAACCACTGGGTAACACTGACATTGAAAAGGACTTGGAGGTTTTAGTTAACTGTAAACTTAACTGAAGTAACGCTGCCAAGGCAAATAGGATCATCAGATGCATTAAAAGAGGTCTAGGGGCACTCAGGAAGGACGTATCAGAGCCTGAGCGGGTACAAAGGCGGGCAACTGAAGTAATAAACGTAATGGGCGGACTACAATACCCAGGGAGGTTATCAAAATTGGGATTATTTAGTTTAGAAAAAAGACAGCTGAGGGGCGACCAAATAACTATGTATAACTATATCAGGGGACAATACAGAGATCTTTCCCATCGTCTGTTTATACCCAGGACTGTGACTGTAACAAGGGGCACCCTCTACATCTAGAGTAAAGAAGGTTTCTACACCGATATAGAAGGGGGTTCTTTACTGTAAGAGCAGTGAGACTATGGAACTCTCAGCCTGAGGACGTGGTGATGGCAAAGTTGGTAAAAGAATATAAGAGGGGCCTGGACGCCTTTCTTGAGCGATACAATCTTACATGTTATATCACTGATTACTACAGAAGGTTTGGTGATCCGGGGATTATTCTAATCGCCAGATTGGAGTCATGGAGGATTTTTTTTCCCCTGTGATATCGCTGCGCTTTTTTCAATGGGAACGCAGCGATATTGCAGCATGAAAAAAACGCTAGTGGGTAAAAGCCCTAAGGCCTCCTGTCCACGGGCAATTCTGCATTGCGTTATCCGCGGCGATAATCCACATGCGGGTAACACAATGAACGCTTGCCATAGGACAACTATGGAAAGCGCAGCCCGATGTACACAAATGGAAATCCGCCACAATTTTCCGCTCAAGTATAAAATTTGCGGCATGTCACGATATTTTCCTCGATGAACCTATCATAATGATAGGATAATTGCGGTGACTATAGTGTCCTTCCACGACAGAAATCTGCTTGCCCGCGGGCGTAAAACCGCAACACCCATGAACAGGCAGCCTTAGTGCTCCCCCCTCTGCCATAGGGGAGGAGGGGGAAGCAATAAAAGGTCTTCGCGATCAGCCTATATTAATGATAGGCTCACCACGAAGAGTCGCTGCATGCAGCAATTTTAATCACACGAGCGGAAAATCGCTTTCATTTTCTGCTTGTGTGCAGTAGGCTACGCTTTCCATAGTAATCCTGGCATGCGAGTTCCGTGTGCGTTTTATTGCCACAAATCTCGCAATGACACCTCGCCCATGGACATCCAGCCTCATTGAGGAAAATTGGCTTCTACCTCACTGTTTGTTTGTTTATTTGCCTTCCTTTGGATCAACATTTGGGAGTAATAGGCTCACCTGGATGGATGTGTCTTTTTTCAGCATGAGAGTGCATTCACATGAGCTTGTACATACATAGGTGCACACAAAACCGCGCACCCATGTACATGCACAAACATGCATGAATGCAGGTCTGTGTCCATTGCCCTCAATGGGGCCACGGCTGCTGTTGGCGGCCCCATTGCAATCACAGAAAATGGCCGTTAATTACTGACTGAGGAGTGCATATAGATGCATCCTCTCACCATGCAGGTAGCTGACTACCAAATGGAGGAGCCAATAACACCTGTGCAGGACCCCCCTCACTATCAAGAGGCAGTGTGAGTGGTTGTTTTATCGGTCTCCTGCACAGGTGTTATTGGCTCCTCCATTTGCTGGTCAGCTACCTGCATGGTGAGAGGATGCATCTATATGCACTCCTTACTCAGTAAGTAACGGACATTTTCTGTGATTGTTTTTAATTCTTGATTTCCCCTTCTGTGATGCATTTATATTAGTGTAGGGACCCACTACAACGCAAGGAACCGTGAAGTGGCTAGTGGGCTCATGTATCTTGGCCAACATCCAACCAATGCCTTGCATTTATTATCTATCATTCACATACAGTGTGGCATTAAGACTCCAGGTTGGCGGAATCTGCTCATTCACCTACTCCTGGAACCCCTGTAAAAAATCCTCATGACACTTCTACAGTTGTATATAATTCCTCTCATAAGGAACATTCATACATTATCTCTATAGCTGTTTTAGGTACTGGGTTGGAGCATTAGGTGTAGCAGCCGCAGATGTGGAAAGAGTAGTTGGGGACGAGCCAGGAGTCCGCAATAGGAGGTCTTATGGGCAGAACAAATGGAGTAGATGGGTCGTGTTGTCAAGAGGGAAGCCAGGGGTCGGTATCAGAAGGTCTCAGTGTTGAGTTAGAAATGGAGAAAGTGGGTCACGTTGTCGGAAGGGAAGCCAGGGGTCTTATCAGAAGGTCTTCGTTGAATAGCAGAGAAACAGGCAGTAGTAGAGCTTGATCAATGGCTGCTGAGGCACAATATTCACGCAAAGGAGGCGGGAACATGGCCTGGTTTATATAAGAGGCTTTATCAGAAACAGAAGCATGGCCATTTTTATATAGGAGGCCTAATCAGGAACATGGTGGGGACAAGACAGGGAAACAGAGAAGCATGGCTAGGTTTCAGCAGAGGAGCTGTCCAAGACCTGGACAGAGCTGCCGACTGGAGCGCAGCAATATTCTTGAGGTGCAAGCGAACTGTTCAGGCCAGAGATTGGATGTAGGGGTAAAGGAGGGATTGGAGTCGAATGGGCCTGTGGTGCCTCACACTGAGATGGAGATGTCAGGATGAGGTCGGTTAGTAGGGGGCGGAAACAGGAGAAGGTCAGTTTTTGGGAGGTTCAGTTTAAGGTAGAGAGTGGACATAGGGTTAGAGACCACGTACATCCGGTTGCATACTGAAGAAACGGTGCTGTAATGTCATGAGAGGAGGTGTATAACTGGGTGTCATCGGTGTAGAGATGGTACTGACAGCCAAATCTCCTGATGGTCTGTCCTGATGGTAGTGGCTGTGTTAATGGAAAAAAGGAGGGGGCAGAGGACTGAGCCCTGGGGGACCCCAACAGCAAGGGAGGAGGATCAGTAGGGAATAGTTGCCCCTCGATTTAGCCGTTAGGAGGTTGTTTGACACTTTAGTCAGAGCAGTTTCTGTCGAGTGTAGAGGATAGAAGCTGGACTGTAGGAGGTCAAGAGGAGAGTTTTCTGATAGATAGCTTTTAAGGCGGGAGTAAATTAGGCTTTCTAATAATTTGGAGATGAAGGGGAGATTTGAGAAGAGTCGGTAGTTGGCAGCATCGGTCGAGTCAAGAGTCGATTTCTTTAGCAGTTGGGATATGATAGCCTATTTGAATTAGGAGGGGGAGATGCCAGAGTTTTGGGTGTGAACGGTCTGAAGGTCCTGTACATATGGTAGGCTGGTGGGTCTGATGAGATTCTAGGCAGCTTGACAGGCAAAGAGAGGAGGTTATGGTCCGAGAGCGGGATAGGGGAGTTAGTGAAGTGGCAAGCAGAGCAGAGACGGAGAAAGACTAGATCAAGAGTATTGCCATCTCTATGAGTGGGAGAGGCTGTGAGTTGTGAGAGACCAAGGAAGGAGGTCTACATTTGCTGTAATTGAGCCTCTAGAACATGCAAACTCGTAGACTGTCGAAGTTGGCATCCCAGATGGTCCAATACATGTTCTATTGGCGATAAATCTGGCAACTGGGCAGCCATGGAAGTGTGACAGTGTTGTAGAGACATTCCTAGAAACCCTTGTTGTGGGCGGCCAACTATTATCCTGTTGGAGGCCGCCATGAGAGACAACACATGTGCCTGCAGGATGTGCTGAACATATCACTGAGCTGCCATTGTCCCTCGTACCACCACTAGCGGTAGCCGACTGTCATGCAATGGCCCCCAGATCATCACACCAGCAGTGTGAGCAGTGTACCGCTCCACAGCAAAGGCAGGATTGCATTGTTCACCCTCAGGTCTCCAAACACGAACACAGCCGCCATCAATGCCCAAACTAAACCTGGATTAATCGCTGAAGACAACTGGAATCCACTTTGTAGCATCCAGTTTAATCGTGCATAACACCACTACAAATGGTGATGGTGGGTGTCAAAGGCAGTACACATCATGTGTGCCATGAGACCAAAGGTCCTTTAGCCAAACACCTGGAAATGGATACAACAGATGCAGGGGTCTAACGATGGTGTCACCTGTTTCTGGATGGCGGACAACGAAACACTTTGAACTGCTCATACTTGTCGAACGATCATATGATGTTGTCTACTGGTGGTCTGTCGAGGGGGTCCTGAGCCCAGTCCCCTTGTGTGCCCTTACACATCCACTGGTCCCAACACCTCCTAACAGTCTGGTCAGAACGGTCCAGGTGTCGGCAATTCCTTAATATGACCATCCAGCTTCTTACATCCCAAGAAAAACCTTCTGTGTGTCTTAGAGGCGTCTAGTGGTCAACAAGCTCTACACAAGCAGAAGAAGAGGTCACTGCACACAAGTAATCACTGCTAAAAGGGATGAAGCTGATTTTTAATCTGCATGAATTATTTTAGCTCCTGTTGTTCTAGCGTATGAAGCAGGGTTTTAAAAAAAAAACAAGAAAAACCCCAACATAGTCTGACTCTTCGAACTTCGCGCCAGTGTGTGTGAGCGTGAAAAGACGGGTCCTGCCGTAACTCTTCTTGCACACAACATGCGAGCGTCCCGGTAGTGGAAACTAAACCAGTGATCAGTGGTTTCGTATCGTCCCATCATGCGGCCACATAACGGCCCGTGTGTTGAGGCCCTTACCAAGGATATTCATCGGGGATCTTACAAGATGCTATATACTACAAACCTGCAGCAAGATAGTGTTACATGAGACTGGATTTATCACCAAATCACAGCAAAATCATGGAGATTCTGATCCTGCCCTTATACTTTGTATTACTGGTCAGCATTATTATAGTATTACTACTGCTGATTCCGGAAGGTCTCAGATGCTCCTCGAATCGCTTCTCTAAGATGTGACAAATGTCTTCTCTAGCAGTATAAGGCTGCTGTCACGCCTGCGTTGGGGTCGCTTCAGGGTTTCCGTCTCTCTGCTCCATTTTTGGAGAAGAGAAACTGAAATAAAACAGAAAACAACGAATCCATTTTTTCCCCATTGATTCCAATGGGGTTTCAATAAAGCAGAAAGGCTTCCGTATGCTTCCATTTCATTAGATTTTCGTTTCTTTGGATGATAAAATAGCGCAGTCTGCAGCGTGATTTTTCTGTTTAAAAAACGTAGGCCTGACAGAATGAAGGCAAACAGAAGCCTTTCTGTTATTTTTCAAACCCCATTGAAATCACTTGGGTAATAAATCATTTTTTCTCTCCTCTAAAAATGGAAACCGTGAACTGACCGTCACGCAGGTGTGAGCGCGGCCTTATTCTGTAATCCCTGTGCCTCGTGTTTTGTATGTGGGATATATGTGTTTGTCAGAACTTCCAAGTCATTTCATGTTTTAGAATCTCAAACATTTTGATCTTAATTAGAGATGAGTGAACCTACTTGTTTTGAGTAATTACTCGATCGAGCACCGCGATTTTCAAGTACTTCCGTACTTGGGTGAAAAGATTCGGGGGGCGCCGGGGGGCGGGGGGAGGCGTGGCGGAGCGGGGGATAGCAGCAGGGAACAGGGGGAGCCCTCTCTCTCTCCCTCTCCCCCCCACTCCCCGCTGCAACCCCCCACTCACACACGGCGCCTGCCGAATCTTTTCGCCCGAGTATGGAAGTACTCGAAAATCGCGGCGCTCGGGCGAAAAAAGGGCCTGGCCGAGTACGCTCGCTCATCTCTAATCCTAATGTAACACATACAACAACAGTAGTTTCAGGCTTCCCTCACACAGGCGTTGTGGTAAGCGCTACGATTTAAATTGAGGGGCTTTGCAGCATTTTACTTTAGTTTTGATGAGGAACGCGAAACGCTCAAAAATAGAACAAACCCTGCTGGAAAATCACAGCGCTAAAAGTCACTGCAATCGAGCGGCTGTCTGAGCGGTCTAATCGAAAACAATGGGAGCGCTATACCGCGATGCTGAAAACGCCGCTCTAGTCGTGGTAAAAAATGTCTCTATGAGGGAGACCGTAGGCAGGTGTGAAAAATGCTGCAAAGTGAGAATGCTTTCAGAAAGAGAAGAAGTGTTCTCAGTTTCATCAAAAACCAAAATGCAAAGTGAGTGAAGAGAGGAATCTAAATCAGTATTTGGTGTGACCGCCCATTACCTTCACAACAGCATCAGCTCTTCTAGGAACGCTTGCACACAGTTTTTGAAAGAGCTCGGCAGGGAGGTTGTTCCAGACATCTTGGAGAGCTAAGTACAGATCTTCTGTGGATGTCGGCTTGTGAAACCATTGGTCACGTTTTGCGGGCGTGATTTTAATCGCTTAGTAAGGTTGGACTTGATGGATATTTGTCTGTTTTCAACCTGCATAAACCAAGTAGCTGAAGAGTTTGTGCCTGCTGCTGACATCTCCTGATGCCCCCCACCGATGACGGTTGTCCCACTAGACCCCTTGTTCCCCGTCTTCCAGTAGTCAGGCCATATTCAGCGTCAGAAACATCCAACACGGACTTCAATGGAAATCCATGGCATAAATCTGCATGTTAACGGTAGATCTCTGACATGGATCTGGATTAGAGCTGCCGTAGGTACGCACACCAACTACTTGCATTCAGTCTGTATGTGGATACACCGCTGCGGAATCCACATTAACAAGGGACATGTCACTTCTCTTCTTTCCATGAAGCCTTTGGGCCATGTGCTGTCTGTGGTAAATCCCGGGCAGCACATGACCCCATTATAGCCTATGGGTCTATGCAGATTAACGAGGACCGCTAACTCATCGCATGCTCTATTCCTGTCCGTATCACGCTGATGCATGACTATGTGCTATATCCAAGTGAGTCCGACAGCACATGGACAAGTGTCCGCGTGTTGTCCGATGCAAGTTAAACCCCAATCACTCGGGCGCAACTTGTACACACGGTAGGTGTGCACACAGACTAATGCAGATTCCACCATGTGAACACGGCCTAATGGATACAAGTAGTAATCTTGTATATACTCTATGCAGCACTAGTTACAGGAGGTCCAACCATGTGAACACGGACTAATGGGTACAAGTAGTAATCTTGTATATACTCTATGCAGCACTAGTTACAGGAGGTCCAACCATGTGAACACGGCCTAATGGGTACAAGTAGTAATGCTGTATATACTCCATGCAGCACTAGTTACAGGAGGTCCAACCATGTGAACACGGCCTAATGGGTACAAGTAGTAATCTTGTATATACTCTATGCAGCACTAGTTACAGGAGGTCCAACCATGTGAACACAGCCTAATGGGTACAAGTAGTAATCTTGTATATACTCTATGCAGCACTAGTTACAGGAGGTCCAACCATGTGAACACGGCCTAATGGGTACAAGTAGTAATCTTGTATATACTCTATGCAGCACTAGTTACAGGAGGTCCAACCATGTGAACACGGCCTAATGGGTACAAGTAGTAATGCTGTATATACTCCATGCAGCACTAGTTACAGGAGGTCCAACCATGTGAACACGGCCTAATGGGTACAAGTAGTAATCTTGTATATATAAAGCTGAAAGCCCTCACTGACTCACTGACTCACTGACTCACTGACTGATTGACTGACTCGCCAAAAGTTCTCCAACTTCCCGATATCGTAGAAACATGAATTTTGGCACGAGCATAGATTATCTCCAAAATAGGAAAAGTAATTGGGTCCCAACTCGATTATTCAATTCTAGCGCAAAAGAATTGGCGTCGAAATTTTACGTACATAATCTAAATCTGTCACTTCCCAATGTCATAGAAACTTAAAATTTGGCACGGGCATTGATTATGACATAAATAGGAAAAGCTAATGGGTCCCAACTCGATTATTCAATTCTAGCGCAAAAGAATTGGCTTCAAAATTTTTCGTGCGGAATGTAATTTTTTCACTTTCCGGTGTCATAGAAATGGGAAATTTGGCACGAGCATTGATTATGTCATAAACAGGAAAAGCTAATGGGTCCCAACACCATTATTCAATTCTATGCGCAAAAGAATTAGCGTCCAAATTTTACGTAGATAATGAAAATCTCTCACTTCCCAATGTCATAAAAACATGAAATTTGACACAAGCATTGATTGTGTCATAAATATGAAAAGTTAATGGGTCCCAACTCGATTAGTCAATTCTAAGCGTAAAAGAATTAGTGTCCAAATTTTATGTACGTAATCTAATTCTCTCACTTCCTGATGACATTTTATATAAAGGAAACGTCGCATGGTTTCCTCCACGTGGTGTTTCCAGGGTAACGCAGAGAACTATGCAAAATGGTGAACATATGTTTTTCTTCAGTATCTCTAAAGTAACCACGACTTCGTAAGATTTTCCGTGTGAACACCAGATAAACACCAGTACCAAATTAACTCGGGCAAAGCCGGGTATATCAGCTAGTCTTGTATATACTCTATGCAGCACTAGTTACAGGAGGTCCAACCATGTGAACACGGCCTAATGGGTACAAGTAGTAATCTTGTATATACTCTATGCAGCACTAGTTACAGGAGGTCCAACCATGTGAACACGGCCTAATGGGTACAAGTAGTAATCTTGTATATACTCTATGCAGCACTAGTTACAGGAGGTCCAACCATGTGAACACGGCCTAATGGGTACAAGTAGTAATGCTGTACATACTCCATGCAGCACTAGTTACAGGAGGTCCAACCATGTGAACACGGACTAATGGGTACAAGTAGTAATCTTGTATATACTCTATGCAGTACTACTTACAGAAGGTCCAATACGTCTTTTGTTCCAATATAAGGTTCCCAGATCTCTGTGGCCGGGCTCAAACCAACGGATTTGAATTGCGGATTCTGCGATTGCCATCTACTCCGAGGATCCGCGATAATACGCAGACATTGAAAGGCATTTTTTTTCTTCACACTCGCAGGTACGAATTGTGGATTCCCTGAGTGGAAGACAAAACGCAGCATGCTCTATTTTTAGCATATTACACACAGACGACCTCCTTTGTAGTCAATGGATGAGAGTGTTCCGCAGCCCAAACATGAGAGATTTTTCGCCTGGGCGATATTCTAATATCATTCCCTGCTTACAAGTTTTCTTCCGTGGGGAGGATACGCTCTATATACGCATACATCCGCGTGGAAAATAGCATGCATCCGCGATCAAACGCAATTACTTTCCGCGACGGATCACAGGTTTTCGGATATGAATATCCGCATGCAGAGTCCCACCTGTTTGCATAAGCCAGTCTGGCTCATGAGAAGTCTTTGGCTGGCATCAGAGCTATGTTTCATGTGGCACATTGACTTGCTCTTTTAAGGGAGGAAAACTTTAGGGATTGACTTCATTTCTCCTCGTTACCAACAGAGATCCCGATTGGCCTAGTTTCACAACGGCGAGGGCAATATCAAGCCGTGTTTCACAGCCCAATATCGCACTTTCCACCATGTGAAAGACCTGTGGATGTGAGGCATTTTCATGTGGCAGCAGCGCCTGAGCTGGAATATGGTTTTCTCCAGCAGGCTTTAGGGTATTCTGTAGCTTCCCAATTGTGTAAAAAACCAGTATGTGCACACTGACCAAATTAGACGTAAGTTATCAGTCTCATGTCCAAAATGGCTCTCTGGGCAGGAACGTCCAGACAGCCTCTTTTATTGAAAGACATAACACCTGCCCTTTATGGGCGTTTAACAGATTACATCAGTAACATATATATATTCTTTTTCGCTGGGTTATATAGAATTCCCCGCCTCCCCCTCTCCACACCTCTCTCAAGTCCGGTCTACATAGGAGCCTTTGTCTTAACAACGTGGTCAAAACTGAAAGTATCTCTTTGTTGGAGAAGTTTCTGTGCGGGGGATGGGAAAGGACTGGGAAAACACTCAGTATTGAATACAGGTATACATGTAGTACTAGGACTTTTAACTCTTAGAGGCTGCTTGTGCAACTTTATGTATTCAGCTAACATTATACCACACATCTTTCACCATGCCATTGTCCAGCAACTACCATGATGAGATTGTGTGGCCATTAACCTCCACAGAGTTAAAAGTCATTACAGTAGCGTAATACATTTGGGTTATACAAATCAATAGACATTTTATACTAACTAATTATCATGTCTACTACACGCCAGCCCCATTGAAAGCAGTGGGAGAACTCTGGGAGATTCTCTGTGACAGCAGCGGCATGGGATTCCTTCATCCCCGCAGGGAATCCCTTCACCCCAGTCAGGGCTGAAGGGATTTCCCCACCACATCTTAAGGGATTCCCCGAGAGGATGAAGGAATCTCCTGCGGCGGCTATAATGGAGGATGACCGAGTTCTCCCATTGCTTTCAATAAGCAATGGGTGATATCGCAGCCAGATAGAACATGCTGCGATCTGTTTCTCACATAGCACCGTGCTGCTATGTGGGATAATATCGCTCATATGTATGAAACTATTAAAATGAATACGATTCATATTTGTGTGTCTCACAACGCAGAAATCTCGCCTGATCTTATCAGCCGTGTGAAACTGGCCTTATTCTTTAGTTGCGGGTTTGTAACTATTTGCAACCTCTGTCCCCCGGAGACTGAACCTAGCTATCAGGTATAAAGTTGTCTTCGGGTCCTTTTAGACGAGCTGATTATATTATTGTTCGACCGAGCGAATGGCGTCACCGCGGCCTCGTGCTCTCTGTTTAGACAGGCAGATCCATTGTTGAATCATTCAGTCTGTGTAAACGGAACGATAAGTAAAGGAGCCGATGGTGGCGTATATGCCTGCAGAAAATGAATGAAAAGCAAATGAATATCGTTTGTCGTCCAGTCGTTGGCTCGCGTTTAGACTGAACGATTTTTATTCACTTTCACTTGTTTGAACGATAATCGTTCTGCCTGTAGGCACCTTTAACCCTCTCCAATCCACTGTCTGACATCTAAAGACATTATGATTTAAGGCTGTACAGCTCCGATGTTGAAAGACGCCCGTTGGGGTTCTCTTACTGTATACTGCCAGCCTCTCTGCTGTCGGAGCCTATCCAACGTGTCATCTCATGTAGTACTGGCTTTAGCCAGCATATAGAGCCGTTGTATAGATATAGAGCTCTAAGGCCGGGCTCATACGGCCAAAAGTGTAAAACGCAGCGTGGAGCCGGCTGTGACCCTGCGTATGGCGGCAAAATTCTACTGCACATGACTGTGTACTCACGCACCCCACCATGCGCAGCACACCTATGTCTTTTTATACTCCCCTTAGTGATGATGCGTATACCCCTCGCCCGTATGCATGTAATTGTATATACATACGCGTATATATGCTTGGCAATAGAGAATAATGGGCTCTAACTCACGTATTAATTGTGCTTGTGTATTACGCAGTTCCTTCTGATAAGCGTAGAGCAATGTAAGTGATGTCGAGTTACCGCGTATCGCACGGCGTACAGATCCCATGTAATACGCTGTAAACATACGGATGTGTGACTAGCCCTGAGACAGGCTGTGAGGTAACAGCCATCGCAGGACCCTCAGCCACCAGCCATGGCTTCTTCATCTGCCCCAATAGGGCCACCAGCTGCTTCCCTACAGAATGGGGGCCGCTGCCGCAGTGTGTGAACGGCCGTAGGAAGGGGACTGCAGCCGTCTGTCGGGACATGTATTCTGTAGACGGCCCCTGTCGTGACATCCTCCAGGCTGGTGACAGAGCAGAGCCCTCCTCCTCGGCTGCCTCACTCTCCGCCTCAGTGCTACAGTCTCGGACAGAGGACATTACTCCGGTGATGGGAGCCGGGCTGCTGACAGGAGGATGCGGCAGTCATCACTGGCGGGAAACACGGTGAGCCGGGGGAGACGGGAGGATGAGCTGTGATATATCGTGTGTATCCTGACAGACAGACAGACTGCTGTGTGTATATACCGTATGTATGCATGGGGGTCGGGAGGACATGCCAGCCGTACGGCACGGGGGTAACAAGTTTGTCTAGTCAGCATGCAGCCCGGACTAGTTGTTGTACTTGGTTACCAAGGAGCAGGACTGTCAGCCACAACACAAGGCTACCTGAGGAGAGGAGGCTGCGGAGGGAAGCCCTGCACGAGGGGGTGTGAGGGCTGGCAGAGAGGTCAGGGGGTATGAGGGCTGGCATTGAGGTGAGGGGAGTATGAGGGCTGGAATGGAGGTGAGAGGGGTATGAGGGCTGGCATGGAGGTGAGAGGGGTATGAGGGCTGGCATGGAGGTGAGGGGGGTATGAGGGCTTGCATGGAGGTGAGGGGGGTATGAGGGCTGCCGTGGAGGTTAGGGGGATATGAGGGCTGGCATGGAGGTGAGGGGGTGTGAGGGATGGCATGGAGGTGAGGGGGTAGCAGGGCTGGCATGGAAGTGAGGGGGGTATGAGGGCTGGCATGGAGTTCAGGTGTGTGTGAGGACTGGCATGGAGATGAGAGGGGTATGAGGGCTGGCATGGAGGTGAGGGGGCTATGAGGGCTGGCATGGACGTGAGGGGGATATGAGGGCTGGCATGGAGGTGAGGAGGGTGTGAGGGCTCGCATGGAGCTGAGCGGGTATGATGACTAGCATAGAATTAGATCAACAGTTTAGGGACATGAAGTAATCCTGCTGTATTCCGCCCCTCAGGGTCCTGTAATGTAAGGCTGGGTTCTCACATCTCGCGGTTTGGCTGCAGCGAAAAAACGTGAGATTTCCTCCGGGAAAAGCGCTGCTTCAAAACCCGCGGCACTTTGCCGCAGGTTTTGAAGCGGCCTGGCTGGCGAATCCGCGCCGCAGCACCGGCTTAGCTGGCTTTGCCGCGACGGATTCGCTGTCCCGTGTGGACAAGGACAAGGACATGGACAACGCTGTCCGTGTTTTAATGTCATACGACCCCTTTATGTATGCTGAGTATATGGCCGGGCTCACACAGTGACATTCATACTCGCTGCGCCTGCCAATCCACACGCACACGTAATACACGTCCAGATAGAACATGCTGTGGATTTATTCTCTGCACCAGTAATACACGTGTGAAAACCCGCAGATGTTAGCGATCCAATACAAGTCAATGGGGTAACGACATCGCGAGCTGCATATAGGAGAAGTGCGCATGCACAATAATAATACACCCGTGTGACACCTGTATGACTTGAAACGCGATAGCGAAGCCCAAGCACTTTTACAACACTGTGGCTATGAATGTTTTGGGGTGAAAGTGAAGAATTCCTATCCTATCCTCTGCCAGGAAGTTAAGTTGACTAAAATATTTCTTTGGTAATTTTTAGAGACATGTTTTCACAATTAATGCTAATCTGTTAACCCCTTAGTGACCACTCCATAGTGTTTTTACGTCCTGCCTAAGTGATGTAATTCCCGGGGACGTAAAAACATGCTTCCTCTGGGGATTAAAGCCCTGCAGGCTCTGGACAACGCAGTTCCTGGCTGCCAGCTCCCGGAGGTAACCGACAACCTGGAGCTGTCATGAGGGGCCGCAGGAAGCCCCCTTCCCACAGTCACACGATCGCCAGTATCGCCCGGATAACCCATGATCACATTAAGGTCAATGAAAAGTTTTAAAAAGTTAGTTTCAGCTCCCCTTACGGATCGAATCCGTAAGGAATGCTGAGAATACTCACCCCCTGTTTTCCGCATTTTCCTGCATCGTTCTCGTCTTCTAGGACCCAACGATGGTGTCTGCGCATGCGGGCCGCATGGCATTAGAAACTCCCTGCTCCCGGATAGTATGAGTAGCCGAGAGCACAGAGCTGTCACCGGAAGCTGCTGTATGTGGTACCCGGTCACTTCATTGCTGTTATCCAATGGATAACAGCGACCATGTAAAAGTTTTAAAAAGGTGTAAAAGAAAAGCTCTCCCCTCATGGATTATGTCCGTAAGGGGAGATGAGATTACGTTCGGCCCTCGGATTTATATGTGGATCTTACCCTGGCTGTTGCGGACGCGCCCCTCGCCAAAATAGCGGACGCATGCACAAAAGCCGGGATAATATAAAATCCCCCCGCTCTTGGCTACCAAACGTTGCCGAGAGTCTGGAGATGCCACAGGGGGCCGTGGTCCTTGGTCACATGATCGCTGCTATCCAATGGATAACGGCGATCAAGATTTTTAAAAGTTTCACCTCCCATCATGGATCTATACTTGTGACTCGGCTTTTTAAGAGATAAAAAGTTATGGCGGTCAGAAGACGGCAACAGAAAATACTATATTATTAAAGAAGACATTTTATTATTAAAATTAGTAAAGAAAAAAAAACGTATATATTTCTGCGGGCTGTACCGAAAGTGCAGAAGTGGTCATAAATTCTTTATTAAAGGGGTTGTCCCGAGGCAGCAAGTGGGTCTATACACTTCTGCATGGCCATAATAATGCACTTTGTAATGTACATTGTGCATTAATTATGAGCCATACAGAAGTTATAAAAAATTTTATACTTACCTGCTCCGTTGCTGGCGTCCTCGTCTCCATGGTGCCGACTAATTTTCGCCCTCCGATGGCCAAATTAGCCGCGCTTGCGCAGTCCGGGTCTTCTCCTCTTCTCTATGGGGCTCCGTGTAGCTCCGTGTAGCTCCGCCCCGTCACGTGCCGATTCCAGCCAATCAGGAGGCTGGAATCGGCAATGGACCGCACAGAAGCCCTGCGGTCCATGGAGACAGAGGATCCCGGCGGCCATCATCAGCAGGTGAGTATGAAGACGCCGGACCGCCGGGATTCAGGTAAGCGCTGTGGGGGTTGTTTTTTTAACCCCTGCATCGGGGTTGTCTCGCGCCGAACGGGGGGGGGGGGGGTTTAAAAAAAACAAAAACCCGTTTCGGCGCGGGACAACCCCTTTAATTGATGTAGATTGTTCAACTTGCACATGTAGTTGGAGGGACTCTTCCTCTATACGGGGGCTTCAGAATCTTGATCTTCCTTGCAGGTCAGTAATGGATTCCAAACAGAAACAACGTGCTGTCATAGAGTTCTTGATGAAGGAAGGATGAAGGCTGTCCGACATCCACAAAAGGCTGCAGAATGACACCATTGACAAGAGGAATGTTCACAGGTGGATGAAGAGGTTTACAGAAGGTGAAACCAGCACTGAAGACAAACCACACAGTGGGAGACCATCAGCTGCGACCACTGACACAAATCGTCAGCGAGTGGATGAGTTGATTCACGGCTGGACTAATGGGTTGAGGCCAAACAGTGACCTCCAGGACTGCCAAGTCTGGTAATATTCCCAACTAGTAATAACACGATTATGTGTTACAAGTACAAGTAAATCAATAATTCATCTGTGCACCAAAATGGATCTATTAGCCCCTTCTCCTATAAACAGTATATAAACAGATTAAAATGGAATGTGTAGGCCCTGTAAGAATGGTAGAGGGTGATGGGGAGAAAGCAAATCTGTTAAAAGGTTTATTCCCCAGTGCATTCACACAAGAAAATAAAATGTTAGATGAAATGCAGAGTGATTTTTTCTTGGACATAGAGTGACCAAAAAGGCGCAATTGTGGCATTGTGTAATTTCTTTTTTCTGACCGCGTCCACCCTGCAGGATAGATAATGCATTATTTTTTAGATCAGACTTTTACATCAGTGGCGGTACCAAATATATTTGGGTTTTTTTTTTTGCTTGTATTTTTTAATTATAAATACAAGAAAAGTTTTTTTTTTTTTTAACTTTTAGTATGTTTTTTACAATAAATTTTTTTTTGTCCCCTTAGGGTACTTGAACTTGAGGTTGTTTAATCGACTTTAACATTTGATGGAATACTTATTGCTGTATATGGTATTTTTATCAGCATTCTATTATGACGGGCCACAGGGAGCCCTGAGGGCTTCAAAAGGCCTTGGGCTGCCATGACAAGCGAACAGCACCTCGCAATCTCATCACGAGGGCGCCGTTCGGGACTCTCAATCTCCGATTGGATATTTATAGGGTTAACCGTCGGTGTTAGCGCTCACGCTGATCATGGCAGTTGTGGTGAATTATCAGCTGTCAAAAAAAGTCGGTATTCACCATCTCTGGAGTAAAATTGGCTCCCAGTCCCGCTCCACACAAACCTTCCCCAGGAGGGCATATATATACGCCCTTTATGGTGAAGGTGTTCAATTTTAAAACATCTGTCTTCGGTAGACCATCCCTTTTTTTTTTTTTATAGAAATCAATTGTGATCAGCCCTGATCCGGCTGCTCTGATGCCCGGTAATGTCATGTATTTATGGGTTGTGCTGCCAATGCAGAAATTGGTCTTATACAGCGACACACATACAGAAGGATCCGGAGCCGGGAGCCACCTTCTATGACATCCATAGAGATTATAGTCAGGGGTTTATGTTTGGTCAATTTCACTTTTGCAGTCTCTTAAAGGGATTGTCCAAGAGTTTAAGAAATAAAGCTAACAGTAAAATGTTATAAAAATAGCAATCATTACACTTCCGTTAAATCACCCAGCACTCTGGTGCCGATGCTCCTGGGGTCCCAGCCATTCTTTATTCTCCTGGTGCAGTGATGCACTATACTTCTGGTTAACAACCTCAGCCAATCCGAGGCCTCAGTAGACATGTGCCATACATGCTAGCGAGGCCAGTGATTGGTTGTAGTGGTCACATGGCTGTGGTAGTCACATCGACAAGCCAATCGCTCTAGTATCTTTGGCTGTCATGAATGGAGAGGTAGTGCACACGCATGACCACCGGTCCGAACATTCTTGGACATGTGAAAGTTCCTGATTTCTTTATCGTTGGGATCCACGCAGTCAGACCCTTGCCAATCAGATGCTTATTCTTTATCCCTAGGACATTCCCTTTAATCATATCTTAGAAGTTACCCATATCTTCCTGCAGAGAGGTCTTTAATATCTTTTACACCCCTTACATGCCCTAACACAGCAGAAGATATTGGCGTGTAGAATGACTTTTCCCGGCGCGGATCATACAGCAGCTATATGGACAGTCCCTCTACGGGGATCACTGCTCTCACACCCTCGGTGTATATATATTTGCAGTATTTAATCATCTTAGAGGGCATTAGGCTTGAAATGATTAAACCCATTATACAGCATTTACCTGTTTAGAACGTTTATAGTGTTCTTGCTGATGGTTTTGTTGCCTTTCGTACAAGTCCGGGGTTAGAGTATATTAGAAGCATCTTGGATAGTACTAGGTAGCAGTTACGTCTTCGATATATAAAGTACTGGCGCATCGCTCACACGGATGACTATATTTACGGATATTTCACTCTATACACCGCGGCTGCAGGAAATGCGCTTTCAACAGTAATTGTCTGCTTGGCATAAATAATACTGCATATCCTGGCCTGCCAATCTTTGTCAGAATTGCTAATGAGATTTACAGGTTTTAGCATTGCAAGAAAGCATGCAAGTCTCTTCTAAATCCTACCTCTCTGTCTTTTCAGGCAGCTTAAGGACAGGACCCATGAGAAGAGATTGAAAGCGGCAGTGCAGTCGTGAGTGGTCTGCTGTTGTTTTGGTGCCAGTGACTCAAGCATCAGCCGCCTAGTGGGAATAGGAGGTAGAGCATGCTTCAGGAGAGCCGTGCAAGATATTGTGTGACATCTTAAGAGCTAAACTTGGAGTCAACATTCCTATAGCTAAGGATACCCTGAAGAGTCAACATGGCCACCTCACGGCTCGCGAACAGAAGCACCAGGGACATCGCAAATGTGATGCAAAGGTTGCAAGGTATGTGACCGTCAAATAAACTGACCTTTAGCGCATTATCACTTTAGAATACGCCTCTGCTCTGACAATCTTAGCTGGAGCCGTCCAGGTGTCATGGAAGCCAGAGGCCTTTTTTTCATGCACCCACAGAAAATAGTGGGCATTCTTAAACAAAATCACTCAAAATAGAACCTGCTGCAATATTTTTAATCTTCACCATTGGTACGAGCAAAAAAAATTCACAGGAGCGTATATCGGCCGCCGTTTTCACGGCCGGCGATATACACTACCATCTGAGCTTTCTTCCCCTTTTCCTCCCTCTCACCGGCTCTCTAGATCTCTACTCCCTTCTGACTGTTTGCAATGGGAGGGGTGAGACGGAGGTGGAGCTAAGCTGCTGCCCCCTCCCCACCTGTTCTCCACAGCCATTGCAAACAGCCGGAGGAGAGGAGAGGGCGTGAGTCGGGAAGGGGGAGGGAAAGTGGAAGACAGCTCAGATGGTAGCATATATCCGCCGGTCGTGAACACGACGCATGGCTATCATAGATAGTAAACAAAAATTATTTTAAAAATTGGTAAAAGAACAAAACAATACAATAAAATTATACACGTAAAAAAGAAAATGACCCAAAGCCGACACCAACCCAAACCGTCATCGTATGCATCCTGTAATCCGAAGCTATACATAAAATATATATCTAAACATCCAAAACAAAATGAGGAACCCATTCCTGTACTTTATTTAAGCGTAAATATACTAAGAAAAAAACAGGTATAAATTTCAAAAAATCATTTTTTTTAGATTTTTACCGCCAATAAAACAAAAAAAAAATAGAAAAAAAAGTCATTGAAAAAAGATATAAAAATAGCCCTATATGTCAGGGGAAAAATTATGTTGGTAGCTGAAGGAAAAACAATAGGGCAGTAAAACCAGCACATGGGTAAATTCCTTAAAAAGTGTCTGGTCCCTAAGGTGCATAACAGCCTGTTCCTTAAAGGGTTTTACTAATTAAAACCCGATAATCGCACATTTTATTTTTGTAATCTGTTTTTATTTTCCGATTTGTAGATTTTTCTTCAATTCTATTATCAGTGCATGACTATGGGGGTGCCCATTCTGCATTCAACAGCATTTAGAGATACTCTTTACAGCAGCCTCATGGATCATTTACACAACAGACAGAAGGGGACTCATTGCTTCTATGGGAGACTGTTCTAGACATGTGCTTTGATATGTTCAAAGGTAATTTCGCAGGGAGGGGGAAGAGGTGAGCTGTGACCATTACCTATTTTAAATGGTACACCCTGTTTTTTCTACATGTATTGTAGGTGTTACCTTTCATTGCAATCCTGCCTGTGATAATAGTGACTGCTGAAAAGTTTTCCGTACAGAACAGGAAAAATTGGGCTGATGATCAGTATGAAAATATAGGATTTTAGGGATTTTTTTTTTAAATACAATTAGTGACCAATTCTTTTCTTTTTTAAAGGTCACCAAAAAATCTTATGATTCTTAAAATTCTAAACATGCTCATTAGTCATTGTGTCCCCTGTATCAGCCCCAGCAGTAATAGTATTACTATTGAGGCCTCTGTGCGGGTCACTGTTATTACTGAGGCCACTGTGGGGAGTCACTATTATTACTGAGACCAATACAGGGGACAGTATTACTACTGAGGCCACTGAGGGTCACTATTATTACTGAGGCCAATAGAGGGGACAGTATTACTTCTGAGGCCACTGAGGGTCACTGTTATTACTAAGCGCGACAGTAGAGGGGACAGTATTACTACTCAGGCCTCTGTGGAGGTCACTATTACTACTGATGTCAATATAGAGGACAGCATTACTACTGAGGCCACTGTGCGGGTTACCGTTACTGCTGAGGCCAATATATATATATATACCGTGTTTCCCCGATAGTAAGACACCCCCGATTGTAAGACGTATCGGGGGTGTCAGGGGGGTCGGCCAATGTAAGCCGTACCCCGAAAGTAAGACATACCGTAGAAAAAAAAAATCATTACTCACCTCCCCCGGCGTTCCGTCGCGCTCCGGCAGGATGTCGCTCGCTCCTCGTCCCCGGCGCAGCATTGCTTTCTGAATGCGGGGGCTTGAAATCCCCGCCTCCAGAAAGCTAATGATTTTTTTTTATTATAAGACATACCCCGAAAGTAAGACATAGTCTGGCTTTTGGGGATAAAAAGAAAGTAAGACACTGTCTTACTTTCGGGGAAACACGGTATATATATATATATATATATATATATATATATATATATATATAACATTATTACTACTGAAGCCACTGCGGGGGTCACTATTATTACTGGGGCTGATATAAGGGACACTATTACTACTGAGGCTGATGTAGCAGACACTTTTACTACTGACGCCACTATGAGGGTCACTATTACCACTGAGGCCAACACAGGGGACAGTATTACTACTCAGGCCTCTGTGGGGGTCACTATTACTACTGATGTCGATACAGAGGACAGTATTACTAATGAGGCCACTGTGGAGGCTACTGTTACTGCTGGGGCCAATAAAGGTGACATTATTGCTACTGAAGCCACTGTGGAGGTCACTATTACTCCTGGGGCTGATATAGGGGACAATATTACTACTGAGGCCATTGTGGGGGACAATATTACTACTGAGGCCATTGTGGGGGACAATATTACTACTGGGGCTGATATAGGGCAAGCACTATTACTATTGATGCCACTTTGCAGAATACCTTAAGCTGACTTAGGTTATGTTTATACTTGGCGGAAATGCTGTGGAATGTGGCAAATTATGCAGCATTCCCGCTTCCAGATACAGCCATTTAAAGCTGTTTTATTTCTCTTCAGCGCCGTAGAAATATGGCGCTGCATTAGAAGTCCGTCGCAGGTCTCTTCTGCCAGAGGGAGCGGGTGCTCAGCTGTCAGATAATGGCTGAGCATTTGTTCTAACAGTGGGGACTGAAGATACCTTTTGTTACACGCTATTTAACTCTTTGCACGTTGCAGTGTAACCGCGGAATATAAGAAGCAGAAAAAGGAAGGGGGCTCCCTCTGTCACCCATTGGACCCCCGTAATGTGATTACGAGGTCTCAGTGGGTTGCTATGGAACCCAGAAGCTTGGATGTAGCCTCCAGGTCTGTGGCCGAGGAGGCTCAGCCTCTACTAACCTCATAGGCTTTCTAATGCACTACTATACTGGAGTGCAGGAATTACCTATATTGACACCGGCATGCGTCTGTCATGTTGTGCTACTGGGACCTGTAGTGCTACGGGTTTCCAGCAGCACGTTTCCAGAAGTGTGGGATGATTGAGCTGGCTGGGTGTATATTGCTCCAGCTAGCCAACCTCCATCGGTCTGTTGCACATATATACCAGCCCCTCTTACTAGAGGGTTCTAGTCATTTGTCATTTATATCATTCCCTCTCAGAACTGTGGAGCTTGGCATCATGCATGTTCTGCTTTGGTGTTATTGCACACATGAGGTTCTGGGTAGGATTCCCTTGTCTCTTTGTTTGTGTGAACAGTGACATGTTCAAAGTCTGTATGTAGGTGTTTACACATTAGGTGTGAATTGTCCAGTTCAGTGTGTGTTCCTGCCTGTCACCATATAGACAACGTGGTTTTGTGGGCTTACGTATTCTGGCCAAAATACAATCCCTTGTGTGTACTAACTTGTTAGATATTTCCATCTGTCTGGGTGTTGTAGTACATTGGTGAGTATTTTGGCGCTTATCGTTCAGTGTACGTGCATGCACTGACATTTATGAATTACTGCATATTTACTGTGAATGGAGGCGCGTGGGCCGGAAAGATCCCCAGCTGCCTACACCTCCATTCACTGAGCGATGATCAGGCCTCATGCAGAGTGCTGGGTCGGATTCCGCTGCGGGAATTCTCACAGTGGGATGCGAGCCGTGCTCCTGCAGTGACCCTCACGTCTTACTTCCTCCAGTGTCTACTCCGCTCTGCTGTGTGCCGTCTGCCAACAGCATGGGTGGGTGCCAGGAAGCCAACGGCGGTACATAAATATATCCCATTGCATTGCCCATCACAGCTGAGGTAATGTCATGTTTAAAGGGGTTGTCCAACGCCGAAACGGGTTTTTTTTTTTTCAACCCCCCCCCGTTCGGCGCGAGACAACCCCGATGCAGGGGTTAAAAAAGAACACCGGACAGCGCTTACCTGAATCCCCGCGCTCCGGTGACTTCTTACTTACCTGCTGAAGATGGCCGCCGGGATCTTCTCCCTCGGTGGACCGCAGGGCTTCTGTGCGGTCCATTGCCGATTCCAGCCTCCTGATTGGCTGGAATCGGTACGTGACGGGGCGGAGCTACACGGAGCTACATGGAGCCCCATTGATAAAAGAAGAAGACCCGGACTGCGCAAGCACGTCTAATTTGGCCATTAGACGCCGAAAATTAGGCGGCTCCATGGAAACGAGGACGCTAGCAACGGAGGAGGTAAGTGAAAAATTTCTTATAACTTCTGTATGGCTCATAATTAATGCACAATGTACATTACAAAGTGCATTAATATGGCCATACAGAAGTGTATAGACCCACTTGCTTTCGCGGGACAACCCCTTTAATGCAGGTGGGTTTCGGCCCACACTGCATGCCCCAGTCAGACTAGGGTTCTTTAGAAGTGGACACATGCAGTTACAACTCCGTGTGCAATATCCCATTGCAGTGCCCAGCAGAGCTGATGTAACGGCAGCTTTAATGCAGGTGGGCAAAAAATTAATTGGATTATACTGTAGGCGAGGGACCCAAAAAATTGGTGTACCAACAGTACTAATGTACGTCAGAAAAATTGCCCATGCCCAACCAAGAGGGAAGGTGAAACCCATTAATAGCTTTGGTTAATGTGGCTTAATTTGTAACTAGGCCTGGAGGCAGCCCAGTTAAAATAAAAATTGGTTCAGGTGCAAGTTTCAACGCTTTAATGAGCATTGAAACGTATAAAAATTGCTTACAAAAATTATATGACTGAGCCTTGTGGGCCTAAGAAAAATTGCCCGTTCGGCGTGATTACGTCAGGTTTCAGGAGGAGGAGGATGAATATTATACACAGATTGATGAAGCAGAAATGTCCCCGTTTTGGATGGTGAGAGAGAACGATGCTTCCATCCGCGGGTGCAGCCAACGTATTGCTTAGGTATCGCTGCTGTCCGCTGGTGGAGAAGAGAAGTCTGGGGAAATCCAGGCTTTGTTCATCTTGATGAGTGTAAGCCTGTCGGCACTGTCGGTTGACAGGTGGGTACGCTTATCCGTGATGATTCCCCCAGCCACACTAAACACACTCTCTGACAAGACGCTAGCCGCAGGACAAGCAAGCACCTCCAGGGCATACAGCGCGAGTTCAGGCCACGTGTCCAGCTTCGACACCCAGTAGTTGTAGGGGGCAGAGGCGTCACCGAGGACGGTGCTGCAATCGGCTACGTACTCCCTCACCATCCTTTTACAGTGCTCCCGCCAACTCAGCCTTGACTGGGGACCGGTGACACAGTCTTGCTGGGGAGCCATAAAGCTGGCAAAGGCCTTGGAGAATGTTCCCCTGCCTGCGCTGTACATGCTGCCTGATCTCTGCGCCTCCCCTGCTACCTGGCCCTCGGAACTGCGCCTTCTGCCACTAGCGCTGTCGGATGGGAAGTTTACCATCAGTTTGTCCACCAGCGCCCTGTGGTATAGCATCATTCTCGAACCCCTTTCCTCTTCGGGAATGAGAGTGCAAAGGCTCTCCTTATACCGTGGATCGAGCAGTGTGTACACCCAGTAATCCGTAGTGGCCAGAATGCGTGTAACGCGAGGGTCATGAGAAAGGCATCCTAACATGAAGTCAGCCATGTGTGCCAGGGTACCTGTACGCAACACATGGCTGTCTTCACTAGGAAGATCACTTTCAGGATCCTCCTCCTCCTCCTCCTCAGGCCATACACGCTGAAAGGATGACAGGCAAGCAGCATGGGTACCGTCAGCAGTGGGCCAAGCTGTCTCTTCCCCCTCCTCCTCATCCTCCTCATGCTCCTCCTCCTCCTGAACGCGCTGAGATATAGACAGGAGGGTGCTCTGACTATCCAGCGACATACTGTCTTCCCCCGACTCTGTTTCCGAGCGCAAAGCGTCTGCCTTTATGCTTTGCAGGGAACTTCTCAAGATGCATAGCAGAGGAATGGTGACGCTAATGATTGCAGCATCGCCGCTCACCATCTGGGTAGACTCCTCAAACTTTCCAAGGACCTGGCAGATGGCTGCCAACCAGGCCCACTCTTCTGTAAATAATTGAGGAGGCTGACTCCCACTGCGCCGCGCAAGTTGGAGTTGGTATTCCACTATAGCTCTACGCTGCTCATAGAGTCTGGCCAACATGTGGAGCGTAGAGTTCCACTGTGTGGGCACGTCGCACAGCAGTCGGTGCACTGGCAGATTAAACCGATGTTGCAGGGTCCGCAGGGTGGCAGTGTGCATGTGTGATTTGCGGAAATGTGCGCAGAGCTGGCGCACCTTTCCGAGCAGGTATGACAAGTGGGGGTAGCTTTTCAGAAAGCGCTGAACCACCAAATTAAACACATGGGCCAGGCATGGCACGTGCGTGAGGCTGCTGAGCTGCAGAGCCACCACCAGCTTACGGCCGTTGTCACACACGACCATGCCCGGTTGGAGGCTCAGCGGCGCAAGCCAGCGGTCGGTCTGCTCTGTCAGACCCTGCAGCAGTTCGTGGGCCGTGTGCCTCTTCTCTCCTAAGCTGAGTAGTTTCAGCACGGCCTGCTGACGCTTGCCCACCGCTGTGCTGCCACGCCGCGTGACACCGACTGCTGGCGACGTGCTGCTGCTGACACATCTTGATTGCGAGACAGAGGTTGCGTAGGAGGAGGAGGGTGGTTTAGTGGAGGAAGCATACACCCCCGCAGATACCACCACCGAGCTGGGGCACGCAATTCGGGGGGTGGGTAGGACGTGAGCGGTCCCAGGCTCTGACTCTGTCCCAGCCTCCACTAAATTCACCCAATGTGCCGTCAGGGAGATATAGTGGCCCTGCCCGCCTGTGCTTGTCCACGTGTCTGTTGATAAGTGGACCTTGGCAGTAACCGCGTTGGTGAGGGCGCGTACAATGTTGCGGGAGACGTGGTCGTGCAGGCCTGGGACGGCACATCGGGAAAAGTAGTGGCGACTGGGAACCGAGTAGCGCGGGGCCGCCGCCGCCATCATGCTTTTGAAAGCCTCTGTTTCCACAAGCCTATACGGCAGCATCTCTAGGCTGATCAATTTTGCAATGTGCACGTTTAACGCTTGAGCGTGCGTGTGTGTGGCGTCGTACTTGCGCTTGCGCTCAAACTGTGGCGCTAGCGACGTCTGGACGCTACGCTGAGAGACATTGCTGGATGGGGCCGAGGACAGCGGAGGTGAGGGTGTGGGTGCAGGCCAGGAGACGGTAGTGCCTGTGTCCTGAGAGGGGGGTTGGATCTCAGTGGCAGGTTGGGGCACAGGGGGAGAGGTTGGATCCTGGAGCCGTGCGGACATCAGTCATGACTGCAAATTCTGTCAAGGCAAAAGAAGGCATTACTGGTACCATGTACAACACATACTGAGGGGGTAATGCCAACCTGGCACCAGTGCAGGGCAGTTACCATTTTCTGAACTGAACAATTACTTATGAGAATGCAGTCAGATTTTCTTTTGATGATCACAAGATTCATTGCGAGTTGCCGTAATCTTACCATGACTGGAGAAAACACAGCTACACCCTACTGGCTCTGCTACATCCTTAGGTCTCTAGGAGTTTATAAACTTTTGGGCATAACACTTACCAGAGGATTGCACATGTGAAGGGATCTCTGCCTAAGGGCTTATTTAGACAACCGTATATATAATGTATACGGTGTCCTTGTCTGCAGGGGGGGTGAGGATGGAAGAGCCAGGAGCAGGAACTGAGCTCCTGCCCCCTCTCCGCCCCTTGCCACTATTTGCAATAGGAGAGGGCGAGACAGGGGCGCAGCTAAGTCCCGGTGCTTAGCTCCGCCCCCGCCCCTCCCATTGCAAATAGTGGTGAGGGGCAGGGAAGCGGTGGGAGCTCAGTTTCTGCTCCTGGCTCTTCCATCCTCGCCACCCTGCAGACAAGGACACCGTATATCGGCTCGGCGTGAAAACCGAGCCGATATAAGGTCGTCTGAAATAGTCCTAAGGGACTCAGTCCCAGGAAATTACAGGCATCTGCGTACTTTTTCACTGTGGGAAATGTGCTCTTTTGTAAATGTGCTCTGATGTGTTTTTCATCTTCTGCACTATGTTTTTTGTATAGTCGAGTCGCTCGGTCTTGTTTCTACTTGGAAGGTTTGGCTTTTTGGCCACAATTCATCCATGAAGATCACTTCTGACCAGACTTCTCTGAACAGTAGATGGGTGTACCTGGGTCTCACTGGTCTCTACTAGTTCTGAGCCGATGGCACTATTGGGTATTTTCCGATTTGGAAGGGAAGTAAGCATGTGTCTTTCATCTACTGCATCAACCTCCCTTAGCCGACCACTGCATCTACAGTCCTCAATGTTAGCCCTTTTTTTTGCCTTTTCAAAAAAAAACTTGAACAGCACATGTTAAAACTCCATTTTATTTTGAAATCTTTATTTTGAAAACTGGGAAAATAAGGATTCCGAATCTGGCACTCAATGTCCTCCGCTTGTTCCAGCTGCAATCTGACAGGGAAGATGAATCTGTATGGCATCTGGACAGCTCTCTTCCCTCGTAGAACTTCAGGCTGGGGTTGGGGTCCTTCCTCTTCCTCATGACTCTTCCAGGCTGCAAGAAAATGAAACCCAAATGATTTGAATGACCTCATTAAGATTCTCAAGTGCATAACTGCCAGCACCCAGTCTTTGGTGGCCCTGGCGACCCCGCAATATCCAGAGGCCCTGGCGACCCGGTGACATTTAAAGGCCCTGGTGATATAGTTCCCATTCCTTTGTGGTATATTGATAGCTAGAGCTCCCAGTCTTCTGTAGCACATCGGTAACTGGAGCTCCCTGGTGGTTCAGCCATGCGCACAGCACCAGCTCCTACCATAGTTTATTACATACCAATAAGTGGATAATTTCACATACCTGCTTGTTTCTCCATCTGCACCAAAGTATCTTCTGTGGGGGCTCGTCCAGTAGCTTCTCTGCCAGATGACAACCACGAGCCTTCAGTAATCTGCCAAAAACTTTTTCAGGTTATATCACAATACCAAATAAGACGATGCAACCAGAAAATCAGCATTAACATCCTACGTTCTCGATCCATCAGCCCCATACCTTACATGTGGTTGGGAGATCAATTCATTTCCACAATTATTAGTCCACCATAGTAGATACAATACATAGGTGGATACAGTAGTTCCTTTCCTATTCCTATGTATTGTGGACTTGACAGCTGATGACCCCGGTGAAGAGAGCTAAAAGGTGGATCCTATATTTGTCAATGAAATGATTAGCCAATAGCCATGCATTGGCTGTTGGTTGTCCCTCTGTGTCACAGGGAATATATGAACCAGGTGAACACTACAAATTTGCTGGGGAAAAAAAGGTGTCTACCTGAAAAGGAAATCCCCCTTAAAATTTGAAAAAAATTGTGCCCCCTAGTCAGAATTAGCCGCCTCCCGGCTTGTCCCAGTTTTTCCTGGCAAGAGACCATCTCTTAGGTATTCCAATCCCCTTGCTGACGTGATTCATTAGTGACCCGGTTATACATTTCATTTAAAGGCTTTTTCTGAGTCAGGCAAGTGTTTATTTTTTGCGCGGGCAAAAAAAGCGCTTCTAAAATAACCAATGGGTTCCTATAGAAGGGCTCACATCAAAGAATGTAGTTGAGTAAAACGGTTCGCACACCTAACAAAGATAGGACATGCTGCAGGTCACATGCAGCTCTGCGGTGTGCACCAAACATAGGACCTGTCCTATTTTTGGTGTGCTCTGTGCAGGAGTTTCCATTGACCCCTATGGGAGCAGGAGCTTATGCAGGACATTTAAAACCTGCTGTCCAGACACACATTTTAAATGACTGCTGTAAACTCCTATTAGTCCTCGCGGAGATGAGGAGACTCCCTGAGGGTTCCCTTAATCCCTGCGGGGACTAACAGGAATTTACAACAGGACATTTACAATGTGCTTCTCGGCAGCATGTTTTAAAATGTCCTGCTGTAACCAGCGGGGTATTCCTCCAGCTCTGCTGGTGGGCAATTCCCCAGCAGTTCAGAGCAGTAGGGGACTCTCTCCCCCAGGGATTTCCATATAGCAGGAATACAGAGGGGGTGGAGTTACGGGGCTTTCCGGAGGGCTTTCCAGAAAGCGTGGGTGGAGGGGGTGGGGCTAGAGGATCCACGCTCTAGCCCCACCCTCTATATATTTGCTATGGGAAATCTGAGAGAAGCCCTATAGCTCTATCCACTCTCTAGCCCCACCAACTCTCTCTGCGCTATGGGGATATTTAAAGCCCTTCCCTGAAAATCACTGCAGGGGTTGCTGGCAGCCCATTGCTTGCAATGGGGCCATCGGCAGCAGTTGCAGCCCCATTGAAGGCAATGGGCACAGACCTGCATTCATGCGTGTTTGTGCACATACATGGGTACGCACTTTTGTGCGCACCTATGCACGGCACACGCACACGCTCGTGTGAAGCCACCCTTAGAGTGTGTTCACACAGGACAGAAATGCTGCAGAACATCTGCAGCATCTTACAGGACGAGCGTTATGGATAGGATTTCAAAAAATTCCATCCACAGGCTGCAAAAAAAGTGCAGCATAAATTGACCCGTGCCACGGATTTTACATCTACAGCAGGTCAATTCATACTGGGCATGTTCACACTTTCATATGAAGGGCTGAAATCCGTGGCAAATCTACATCAAAACCTGCGCCATTTAGCACGGATTTGGTGCGAATCTTGTAGCTGCAGAAAATCCAGTGAATTTGCAATGTGTGAAGAAACCAGAAAGCTGGAAAAGTCTCAAAACACATCCAAGAAACATTCGCTGTTTTTCAACTTTAGGCCACTCCCACACAAACGTTTATAAACACGCTGCGTTTTTCAGCGTTGAGAGCAGCGTCTTTACAGCATATTTTCTGTAGTAACACCGATGACATCACTTTTTTCTCTCTCCCAGCGGCATTACAAGAGTAAAAAACACACTCCAGAAACACGCTGCAACGCATGAAAGTAGAACATGCAGCGTTACTTTTAGCGACCGTTATAAAAGCCAAATGATCTTTTTGCCACACACAGTGAATCGCAGTGCGGGCATCTTTTTTTGTTTTTCGACACACATGGCCAATTGCACCACAAGCACATTTCTTTTTTTTGCCACACACAGCCAATCGCACTGCGGGCATCTTTTTTTTTTGTCACACAGCTAATCGCAGTGCGGGCATGTTTTTTTTCCTTCTTGCCACACACAGCCAATCGCACTGCGGGCATCTTTTTTTTTTCTTTGTGCCACACACAGCCAATCGCACTGTGGGCATGTTTTTTTTTCTTCTTGCCACACACAGCCAATCGCACTACAGGCATCTTTTTTTTTCTTTTTGCCACACACAGCCAATCGCACAGCGGGCATCTTTTTTTTTGCTTTTTGCCACACACAGTCAATCGCATCACAGACACCCTTTCTTTTCCACACACTGCCAATCGCACTGCGGGCATCTTTTTTTTTTCTTTTTGCCACACACAGCCAATCGCACTGCGGGCATGTTTTTTTTTTTTTGCCACACACAGCCAATCGCACCACAGACACCCTTTTTTTTCCACACACAGCCAATCGCACTGCAGGCATCTTTTTTTTCTTTTTGCCACACACAGCCAATCGCACTGCGGGCATCTTTTTTTTTTCTTTGTGCCACACACAGCCAATCGCACTGTGGGCATCTTTTTTTTTTCTTTTTGCCGCACACAGCCAATCGGACTGCAGGCATCTTTTTTTTTCTTTTTGCCACACACAGCCAATCGCACTGCGGGCATCTTTTTTTTTGCTTTTTGCCACACACAGTCAATCGCATCACAGACACCCTTTCTTTTCCACACACTGCCAATCGCACTGCGGGCATCTTTTTTTTTTCTTTTTGCCACACACAGCCAATCGCACTGCGGGCATGTTTTTTTTTTTTTGCCACACACAGCCAATTGCACTGCGGGCGTCTTTCTTTTTTCTTTTTGCCACACACAGCCAATCGCACTGCGGGCATCTTTTTTTTTTCTTTTTGCCACACACAGCCAATCGCACTGCGGGCATGTTTATTTTTTTTGCCACACACAGCCAATTGCACTGCGGGCGTCTTTCTTTTTTCTTTTTGCCACACACAGCCAATCGCACTGCGGGCATGTATTTTTTTTCTTTTTGCCAGACACAGCCAATTGCACTGCGGGCATCCTTTTTTTCTTTGCTTTTTGCCACACACAGCCAATTGCACTGCGGGCATCTTTTTTGTTTTTTCTTTTTGCCACACACAGCCAATCGCACTTCGGGCATGTTTTTTTTCTTTTTGCCACACACAGCCAATCACACCACAGATATCCTTTTTTTTCCACACACAGCCAATCGCACTGCGGGCATCTTTTTTTTAATTTTTGCCACACACAGCCAATCGCACTGCGGGCATGTTTTTTTTTTCTTTTTGCCACACACAGCCAATCGCACTGCGGGCATATTTATTTTTTGCCACACACAGCCAATCGCACTGCGGGCATCTTTTTTTGTTTTTGCTTTTTGCCACACACAGTCAATCGCATCACAGACACCATTTCTTTTCCACACACTGCCAATCGCACTGCGGGCATCTTTTTTTCTTTTTTTCCTTTTTGCCACACACAGCCAATCGCACTACGGGCATATTCTTTTTTTTCTTTTTGCCACACACAGCAAATCGCACTGCGGGCATCTTTTTTTTCTTTTTGCCACACACAGCCAATCGCACTGCGTGCATGTTTTTTTTTTCCTTTTTGCCACACACAGCCAATCGCACTGCGGGCATCTTTTTTTTTTTTGCTTTTTGCCTCACACACACACACAGTCAATCGCATCACAGACAGCATTTCTTTTCCACACAACGCCAATCGCACTGCGGGCATCTTTTTTTCTTTTTTTCCTTTTTGCCACACACAGCCAATCACACTGCGGGCATGTTTTTTTTTTTCTTTTTGCCACACACAGCCAATCGCACTGCGGGCATCTTTTTTTTTTTGCTTTTTGCCACACACAGTCAATCGCATCACAGACACCATTTCTTTTCCACACACTGCCAATCGCACTGCGGGCATCTGTTTTTCTTTTTTTCCTTTTTGCCACACACTGCCAATCGCACTGCGGGCATCTGTTTTTCTTTTTTTCCTTTTTGCCACACACAGCCAATCGCACCACAGACATTCTTTGTTTCCACACACAGCTAATCGCACTGTGGGCATCATTTTTTTCCCCCACTCACAGCCAATCGCACTACGGGTATCTTTTTTTTCTTTTTTCCACACACAGCCAATCGCATCACAGACACCCTTTCTTTTCCACACACTGCCAATCGCACTGCGGGCATCTTTTTTTTTTTTTTTTTCCTTTTTGCCACACACAGCCAATCGCACTGCGGGCAGGTTTTTTGTTCTTTTTGCCACACACAGCCAATCGCACCACAGTCATCCTTTTTTTCCACAAACAACCAATCGCACTGCGGGCATCTTTTTTTTCTTTTTGCCACACACAGCCAATCGCACTGCGGGTATCTTTTTTTTTTTGCTTTTTGCCACACACAGTCAAACGCATCACAGACACCCTTTCTTTTCCACACACTGCCAATCGCACTGCGGGCATCTTTTTTTTCTCTTTGCACCACACAGCCAATCGCACCACAGACATTCTTTGTTTCCACACACAGCTAATCGCACTGCGGGCATCATTTTTTCCCCCCACACACAGCCAATCGCACTGCCGGTATCTTTTTTTTCTTTTTGCCACACACAGCCAATCGCACCATAGACACACTTTTTTTTCCACACACAGCCAGTTGCAGTGCGGGCATGTTTTTTTTTTTTTTTGCCACACACAGCCAATCGCACTGCGGGCATCTTTTTATTTTTTTCTTTTTGCCACACACAGCCAATCGCACTGCGGGCATCTTTTTTTTTTTCTTTTTGCCACACACAGCCAATCGCACTGCGGGCATCTTTATTTTCTTTTTGCCACACACAGCCAATCTCACCATAGACAGACTTTTTTTGCCACACACAGCCAATCGCACTGCGGGCATGTTTTTTTTTTCTTTTTGCCACACACAGCCAATCGCACTGCGGGCATCTTTTTATTTTTTTCTTTTTGCCACACACAGCCAATCGCACTGCGGGCATCTTTTTTTTTTCTTTGTGCCACACACACCCAATCGCACTGTGGGCATGTTTTTTTTTCTTCTTGCCACACACAGCCAATCGCACTACAGGCATCTTTTTTTTTCTTTTTGCCACACACAGCCAATCGCACAGCGGGCATCTTTTTTTTTGCTTTTTGCCACACACAGTCAATCGCATCACAGACACCCTTTCTTTTCCACACACTGCCAATCGCACTGCGGGCATCTTTTTTTTTTCTTTTTGCCACACACAGCCAATCGCACTGCGGGCATGTTTTTTTTTTTTTGCCACACACAGCCAATCGCACCACAGACACCCTTTTTTTTCCACACACAGCCAATCGCACTGCAGGCATCTTTTTTTTCTTTTTGCCACACACAGCCAATCGCACTGCGGGCATCTTTTTTTTTTCTTTGTGCCACACACAGCCAATCGCACTGTGGGCATCTTTTTTTTTTCTTTTTGCCGCACACAGCCAATCGGACTGCAGGCATCTTTTTTTTTCTTTTTGCCACACACAGCCAATCGCACTGCGGGCATCTTTTTTTTTGCTTTTTGCCACACACAGTCAATCGCATCACAGACACCCTTTCTTTTCCACACACTGCCAATCGCACTGCGGGCATCTTTTTTTTTTCTTTTTGCCACACACAGCCAATCGCACTGCGGGCATGTTTTTTTTTTTTTGCCACACACAGCCAATTGCACTGCGGGCGTCTTTCTTTTTTCTTTTTGCCACACACAGCCAATCGCACTGCGGGCATCTTTTTTTTTTCTTTTTGCCACACACAGCCAATCGCACTGCGGGCATGTTTATTTTTTTTGCCACACACAGCCAATTGCACTGCGGGCGTCTTTCTTTTTTCTTTTTGCCACACACAGCCAATCGCACTGCGGGCATGTATTTTTTTTCTTTTTGCCAGACACAGCCAATTGCACTGCGGGCATCCTTTTTTTCTTTGCTTTTTGCCACACACAGCCAATTGCACTGCGGGCATCTTTTTTGTTTTTTCTTTTTGCCACACACAGCCAATCGCACTTCGGGCATGTTTTTTTTCTTTTTGCCACACACAGCCAATCACACCACAGATATCCTTTTTTTTCCACACACAGCCAATCGCACTGCGGGCATCTTTTTTTTAATTTTTGCCACACACAGCCAATCGCACTGCGGGCATGTTTTTTTTTTCTTTTTGCCACACACAGCCAATCGCACTGCGGGCATATTTATTTTTTGCCACACACAGCCAATCGCACTGCGGGCATCTTTTTTTGTTTTTGCTTTTTGCCACACACAGTCAATCGCATCACAGACACCATTTCTTTTCCACACACTGCCAATCGCACTGCGGGCATCTTTTTTTCTTTTTTTCCTTTTTGCCACACACAGCCAATCGCACTACGGGCATATTCTTTTTTTTCTTTTTGCCACACACAGCAAATCGCACTGCGGGCATCTTTTTTTTCTTTTTGCCACACACAGCCAATCGCACTGCGTGCATGTTTTTTTTTTCCTTTTTGCCACACACAGCCAATCGCACTGCGGGCATCTTTTTTTTTTTTGCTTTTTGCCTCACACACACACACAGTCAATCGCATCACAGACAGCATTTCTTTTCCACACAACGCCAATCGCACTGCGGGCATCTTTTTTTCTTTTTTTCCTTTTTGCCACACACAGCCAATCACACTGCGGGCATGTTTTTTTTTTTCTTTTTGCCACACACAGCCAATCGCACTGCGGGCATCTTTTTTTTTTTGCTTTTTGCCACACACAGTCAATCGCATCACAGACACCATTTCTTTTCCACACACTGCCAATCGCACTGCGGGCATCTGTTTTTCTTTTTTTCCTTTTTGCCACACACTGCCAATCGCACTGCGGGCATCTGTTTTTCTTTTTTTCCTTTTTGCCACACACAGCCAATCGCACCACAGACATTCTTTGTTTCCACACACAGCTAATCGCACTGTGGGCATCATTTTTTTCCCCCACTCACAGCCAATCGCACTACGGGTATCTTTTTTTTCTTTTTTCCACACACAGCCAATCGCATCACAGACACCCTTTCTTTTCCACACACTGCCAATCGCACTGCGGGCATCTTTTTTTTTTTTTTTTTCCTTTTTGCCACACACAGCCAATCGCACTGCGGGCAGGTTTTTTGTTCTTTTTGCCACACACAGCCAATCGCACCACAGTCATCCTTTTTTTCCACAAACAACCAATCGCACTGCGGGCATCTTTTTTTTCTTTTTGCCACACACAGCCAATCGCACTGCGGGTATCTTTTTTTTTTTGCTTTTTGCCACACACAGTCAAACGCATCACAGACACCCTTTCTTTTCCACACACTGCCAATCGCACTGCGGGCATCTTTTTTTTCTCTTTGCACCACACAGCCAATCGCACCACAGACATTCTTTGTTTCCACACACAGCTAATCGCACTGCGGGCATCATTTTTTCCCCCCACACACAGCCAATCGCACTGCCGGTATCTTTTTTTTCTTTTTGCCACACACAGCCAATCGCACCATAGACACACTTTTTTTTCCACACACAGCCAGTTGCAGTGCGGGCATGTTTTTTTTTTTTTTTGCCACACACAGCCAATCGCACTGCGGGCATCTTTTTATTTTTTTCTTTTTGCCACACACAGCCAATCGCACTGCGGGCATCTTTTTTTTTTTCTTTTTGCCACACACAGCCAATCGCACTGCGGGCATCTTTATTTTCTTTTTGCCACACACAGCCAATCTCACCATAGACAGACTTTTTTTGCCACACACAGCCAATCGCACTGCGGGCATGTTTTTTTTTTCTTTTTGCCACACACAGCCAATCGCACTGCGGGCATCTTTTTATTTTTTTCTTTTTGCCACACACAGCCAATCGCACTGCGGGCATCTTTTTTTTTTCTTTGTGCCACACACACCCAATCGCACTGTGGGCATGTTTTTTTTTCTTCTTGCCACACACAGCCAATCGCACTACAGGCATCTTTTTTTTTCTTTTTGCCACACACAGCCAATCGCACAGCGGGCATCTTTTTTTTTGCTTTTTGCCACACACAGTCAATCGCATCACAGACACCCTTTCTTTTCCACACACTGCCAATCGCACTGCGGGCATCTTTTTTTTTTCTTTTTGCCACACACAGCCAATCGCACTGCGGGCATGTTTTTTTTTTTTTGCCACACACAGCCAATCGCACCACAGACACCCTTTTTTTTCCACACACAGCCAATCGCACTGCAGGCATCTTTTTTTTCTTTTTGCCACACACAGCCAATCGCACTGCGGGCATCTTTTTTTTTTCTTTGTGCCACACACAGCCAATCGCACTGTGGGCATCTTTTTTTTTTCTTTTTGCCGCACACAGCCAATCGGACTGCAGGCATCTTTTTTTTTCTTTTTGCCACACACAGCCAATCGCACTGCGGGCATCTTTTTTTTTGCTTTTTGCCACACACAGTCAATCGCATCACAGACACCCTTTCTTTTCCACACACTGCCAATCGCACTGCGGGCATCTTTTTTTTTTCTTTTTGCCACACACAGCCAATCGCACTGCGGGCATGTTTTTTTTTTTTTGCCACACACAGCCAATTGCACTGCGGGCGTCTTTCTTTTTTCTTTTTGCCACACACAGCCAATCGCACTGCGGGCATCTTTTTTTTTTCTTTTTGCCACACACAGCCAATCGCACTGCGGGCATGTTTATTTTTTTTGCCACACACAGCCAATTGCACTGCGGGCGTCTTTCTTTTTTCTTTTTGCCACACACAGCCAATCGCACTGCGGGCATGTATTTTTTTTCTTTTTGCCAGACACAGCCAATTGCACTGCGGGCATCCTTTTTTTCTTTGCTTTTTGCCACACACAGCCAATTGCACTGCGGGCATCTTTTTTGTTTTTTCTTTTTGCCACACACAGCCAATCGCACTTCGGGCATGTTTTTTTTCTTTTTGCCACACACAGCCAATCACACCACAGATATCCTTTTTTTTCCACACACAGCCAATCGCACTGCGGGCATCTTTTTTTTAATTTTTGCCACACACAGCCAATCGCACTGCGGGCATGTTTTTTTTTTCTTTTTGCCACACACAGCCAATCGCACTGCGGGCATATTTATTTTTTGCCACACACAGCCAATCGCACTGCGGGCATCTTTTTTTGTTTTTGCTTTTTGCCACACACAGTCAATCGCATCACAGACACCATTTCTTTTCCACACACTGCCAATCGCACTGCGGGCATCTTTTTTTCTTTTTTTCCTTTTTGCCACACACAGCCAATCGCACTACGGGCATATTCTTTTTTTTCTTTTTGCCACACACAGCAAATCGCACTGCGGGCATCTTTTTTTTCTTTTTGCCACACACAGCCAATCGCACTGCGTGCATGTTTTTTTTTTCCTTTTTGCCACACACAGCCAATCGCACTGCGGGCATCTTTTTTTTTTTTGCTTTTTGCCTCACACACACACACAGTCAATCGCATCACAGACAGCATTTCTTTTCCACACAACGCCAATCGCACTGCGGGCATCTTTTTTTCTTTTTTTCCTTTTTGCCACACACAGCCAATCACACTGCGGGCATGTTTTTTTTTTTCTTTTTGCCACACACAGCCAATCGCACTGCGGGCATCTTTTTTTTTTTGCTTTTTGCCACACACAGTCAATCGCATCACAGACACCATTTCTTTTCCACACACTGCCAATCGCACTGCGGGCATCTGTTTTTCTTTTTTTCCTTTTTGCCACACACTGCCAATCGCACTGCGGGCATCTGTTTTTCTTTTTTTCCTTTTTGCCACACACAGCCAATCGCACCACAGACATTCTTTGTTTCCACACACAGCTAATCGCACTGTGGGCATCATTTTTTTCCCCCACTCACAGCCAATCGCACTACGGGTATCTTTTTTTTCTTTTTTCCACACACAGCCAATCGCATCACAGACACCCTTTCTTTTCCACACACTGCCAATCGCACTGCGGGCATCTTTTTTTTTTTTTTTTTCCTTTTTGCCACACACAGCCAATCGCACTGCGGGCAGGTTTTTTGTTCTTTTTGCCACACACAGCCAATCGCACCACAGTCATCCTTTTTTTCCACAAACAACCAATCGCACTGCGGGCATCTTTTTTTTCTTTTTGCCACACACAGCCAATCGCACTGCGGGTATCTTTTTTTTTTTGCTTTTTGCCACACACAGTCAAACGCATCACAGACACCCTTTCTTTTCCACACACTGCCAATCGCACTGCGGGCATCTTTTTTTTCTCTTTGCACCACACAGCCAATCGCACCACAGACATTCTTTGTTTCCACACACAGCTAATCGCACTGCGGGCATCATTTTTTCCCCCCACACACAGCCAATCGCACTGCCGGTATCTTTTTTTTCTTTTTGCCACACACAGCCAATCGCACCATAGACACACTTTTTTTTCCACACACAGCCAGTTGCAGTGCGGGCATGTTTTTTTTTTTTTTTGCCACACACAGCCAATCGCACTGCGGGCATCTTTTTATTTTTTTCTTTTTGCCACACACAGCCAATCGCACTGCGGGCATCTTTTTTTTTTTCTTTTTGCCACACACAGCCAATCGCACTGCGGGCATCTTTATTTTCTTTTTGCCACACACAGCCAATCTCACCATAGACAGACTTTTTTTGCCACACACAGCCAATCGCACTGCGGGCATGTTTTTTTTTTCTTTTTGCCACACACAGCCAATCGCACTGCGGGCATCTTTTTATTTTTTTCTTTTTGCCACACACAGCCAATCGCACTGCGGGCATCTTTTTTTTTTCTTTGTGCCACACACACCCAATCGCACTGTGGGCATGTTTTTTTTTCTTCTTGCCACACACAGCCAATCGCACTACAGGCATCTTTTTTTTTCTTTTTGCCACACACAGCCAATCGCACAGCGGGCATCTTTTTTTTTGCTTTTTGCCACACACAGTCAATCGCATCACAGACACCCTTTCTTTTCCACACACTGCCAATCGCACTGCGGGCATCTTTTTTTTTTCTTTTTGCCACACACAGCCAATCGCACTGCGGGCATGTTTTTTTTTTTTTGCCACACACAGCCAATCGCACCACAGACACCCTTTTTTTTCCACACACAGCCAATCGCACTGCAGGCATCTTTTTTTTCTTTTTGCCACACACAGCCAATCGCACTGCGGGCATCTTTTTTTTTTCTTTGTGCCACACACAGCCAATCGCACTGTGGGCATCTTTTTTTTTTCTTTTTGCCGCACACAGCCAATCGGACTGCAGGCATCTTTTTTTTTCTTTTTGCCACACACAGCCAATCGCACTGCGGGCATCTTTTTTTTTGCTTTTTGCCACACACAGTCAATCGCATCACAGACACCCTTTCTTTTCCACACACTGCCAATCGCACTGCGGGCATCTTTTTTTTTTCTTTTTGCCACACACAGCCAATCGCACTGCGGGCATGTTTTTTTTTTTTTTGCCACACACAGCCAATTGCACTGCGGGCGTCTTTCTTTTTTCTTTTTGCCACACACAGCCAATCGCACTGCGGGCATCTTTTTTTTTTCTTTTTGCCACACACAGCCAATCGCACTGCGGGCATGTTTTTTTTTTTTGCCACACACAGCCAATTGCACTGCGGGCGTCTTTCTTTTTTCTTTTTGCCACACACAGCCAATCGCACTGCGGGCATGTATTTTTTTTCTTTTTGCCAGACACAGCCAATTGCACTGCGGGCATCCTTTTTTTCTTTGCTTTTTGCCACACACAGCCAATCGCACTGCGGGCATCTTTTTTGTTTTTTCTTTTTGCCACACACAGCCAATCGCACTTCGGGCATGTTTTTTTTCTTTTTGCCACACACAGCCAATCACACCACAGATATCCTTTTTTTTCCACACACAGCCAATCGCACTGCGGGCATCTTTTTTTTAATTTTTGCCACACACAGCCAATCGCACTGCGGGCATGTTTTTTTTTTCTTTTTGCCACACACAGCCAATCGCACTGCGGGCATATTTATTTTTTGCCACACACAGCCAATCGCACTGCGGGCATCTTTTTTTCTTTTTGCTTTTTGCCACACACAGTCAATCGCATCACAGACACCATTTCTTTTCCACACACTGCCAATCGCACTGCGGGCATCTTTTTTTCTTTTTTTCCTTTTTGCCACACACAGCCAATCGCACTACGGGCATATTCTTTTTTTTCTTTTTGCCACACACAGCAAATCGCACTGCGGGCATCTTTTTTTTTTTCTCTTTGCCACACACAGCCAATCGCACTGCGTGCATGTTTTTTTTTTCCTTTTTGCCACACACAGCCAATCGCACTGCGGGCATCTTTTTTTTTTTTGCTTTTTGCCTCACACACACACACAGTCAATCGCATCACAGACAGCATTTCTTTTCCACACAACGCCAATCGCACTGCGGGCATCTTTTTTTCTTTTTTTCCTTTTTGCCACACACAGCCAATCACACTGCGGGCATGTTTTTTTTTTTCTTTTTGCCACACACAGCCAATCGCACTGCGGGCATCTTTTTTTTTTTGCTTTTTGCCACACACAGTCAATCGCATCACAGACACCATTTCTTTTCCACACACTGCCAATCGCACTGCGGGCATCTGTTTTTCTTTTTTTCCTTTTTGCCACACACTGCCAATCGCACTGCGGGCATCTGTTTTTCTTTTTTTGCTTTTTGCCACACACAGCCAATCGCACCACAGACATTCTTTGTTTCCACACACAGCTAATCGCACTGTGGGCATCATTTTTTTCCCCCACTCACAGCCAATCGCACTACGGGTATCTTTTTTTTCTTTTTTCCACACACAGCCAATCGCATCACAGACACCCTTTCTTTTCCACACACTGCCAATCGCACTGCGGGCATCTTTTTTTTTTTTTTTTTCCTTTTTGCCACACACAGCCAATCGCACTGCGGGCAGGTTTTTTGTTCTTTTTGCCACACACAGCCAATCGCACCACAGTCATCCTTTTTTTCCACAAACAACCAATCGCACTGCGGGCATGTATTTTTTTTCTTTTTGCCAGACACAGCCAATTGCACTGCGGGCATGTATTTTTTTTCTTTTTGCCAGACACAGCCAATTGCACTGCGGGCATCCTTTTTTTCTTTGCTTTTTGCCACACACAGCCAATCGCACTGCGGGCATCTTTTTTGTTTTTTCTTTTTGCCACACACAGCCAATCGCACTTCGGGCATGTTTTTTTTCTTTTTGCCACACACAGCCAATCACACCACAGATATCCTTTTTTTTCCACACACAGCCAATCGCACTGCGGGCATCTTTTTTTTAATTTTTGCCACACACAGCCAATCGCACTGCGGGCATGTTTTTTTTTTCTTTTTGCCACACACAGCCAATCGCACTGCGGGCATATTTATTTTTTGCCACACACAGCCAATCGCACTGCGGGCATCTTTTTTTCTTTTTGCTTTTTGCCACACACAGTCAATCGCATCACAGACACCATTTCTTTTCCACACACTGCCAATCGCACTGCGGGCATCTTTTTTTCTTCTTTTCCTTTTTGCCACACACAGCCAATCGCACTGCGTGCATGTTTTTTTTTTCCTTTTTGCCACACACAGCCAATCGCACTGCGGGCATCTTTTTTTTTTTTGCTTTTTGCCTCACACACACACACAGTCAATCGCATCACAGACAGCATTTCTTTTCCACACAACGCCAATCGCACTGCGGGCATCTTTTTTTCTTTTTTTCCTTTTTGCCACACACAGCCAATCACACTGCGGGCATGTTTTTTTTTTTCTTTTTGCCACACACAGCCAATCGCACTGCGGGCATCTTTTTTTTTTTGCTTTTTGCCACACACAGTCAATCGCATCACAGACACCATTTCTTTTCCACACACTGCCAATCGCACTGCGGGCATCTGTTTTTCTTTTTTTCCTTTTTGCCACACACTGCCAATCGCACTGCGGGCATCTGTTTTTCTTTTTTTGCTTTTTGCCACACACAGCCAATCGCACCACAGACATTCTTTGTTTCCACACACAGCTAATCGCACTGTGGGCATCATTTTTTTCCCCCACTCACAGCCAATCGCACTACGGGTATCTTTTTTTTCTTTTTTCCACACACAGCCAATCGCATCACAGACACCCTTTCTTTTCCACACACTGCCAATCGCACTGCGGGCATCTTTTTTTTTTTTTTTTTCCTTTTTGCCACACACAGCCAATCGCACCACAGTCATCCTTTTTTTCCACAAACAACCAATCGCACTGCGGGCATCTTTTTTTTCTTTTTGCCACACACAGCCAATCGCACTGCGGGTATCTTTTTTTTTTTGCTTTTTGCCACACACAGTCAAACGCATCACAGACACCCTTTCTTTTCCACACACTGCCAATCGCACTGCGGGCATCTTTTTTTTCTCTTTGCACCACACAGCCAATCGCACCACAGACATTCTTTGTTTCCACACACAGCTAATCGCACTGCGGGCATCATTTTTTCCCCCCACACACAGCCAATCGCACTGCCGGTATCTTTTTTTTCTTTTTGCCACACACAGCCAATCGCACCATAGACACACTTTTTTTTCCACACACAGCCAGTTGCAGTGCGGGCATGTTTTTGTTTTTTTTTTGCCACACACAGCCAATCGCACTGCGGGCATCTTTTTATTTTTTTCTTTTTGCCACACACAGCCAATCGCACTGCGGGCATCTTTTTTTTTTTCTTTTTGCCACACACAGCCAATCGCACTGCGGGCATCTTTATTTTCTTTTTGCCACACACAGCCAATCTCACCATAGACAGACTTTTTTTGCCACACACAGCCAATCGCACTGCGGGCATGTTTTTTTTTTCTTTTTGCCACACACAGCCAATCGCACTGCGGGCATCTTTTTATTTTTTTCTTTTTGCCACACACAGCCAATCACACTGCGGGCATCTTTTTTTTTTCTTTGTGCCACACACAGCCAATCGCACTGTGGGCATGTTTTTTTTTCTTCTTGCCACACACAGCCAATCGCACTACAGGCATCTTTTTTTTTCTTTTTGCCACACACAGCCAATCGCACAGCGGGCATCTTTTTTTTTGCTTTTTGCCACACACAGTCAATCGCATCACAGACACCCTTTCTTTTCCACACACTGCCAATCGCACTGCGGGCATCTTTTTTTTTTCTTTTTGCCACACACAGCCAATCGCACTGCGGGCATGTTTTTTTTTTTTTGCCACACACAGCCAATCGCACCACAGACACCCTTTTTTTTCCACACACAGCCAATCGCACTGCAGGCATCTTTTTTTTCTTTTTGCCACACACAGCCAATCGCACTGCGGGCATCTTTTTTTTTTCTTTGTGCCACACACAGCCAATCGCACTGTGGGCATCTTTTTTTTTTCTTTTTGCCGCACACAGCCAATCGGACTGCAGGCATCTTTTTTTTTCTTTTTGCCACACACAGCCAATCGCACTGCGGGCATCTTTTTTTTTGCTTTTTGCCACACACAGTCAATCGCATCACAGACACCCTTTCTTTTCCACACACTGCCAATCGCACTGCGGGCATGTTTTTTTTTTTTTGCCACACACAGCCAATTGCACTGCGGGCGTCTTTCTTTTTTCTTTTTGCCACACACAGCCAATCGCACTGCGGGCATCTTTTTTTTTTCTTTTTGCCACACACAGCCAATCGCACTGCGGGCATGTTTTTTTTTTTTGCCACACACAGCCAATTGCACTGCGGGCGTCTTTCTTTTTTCTTTTTGCCACACACAGCCAATCGCACTGCGGGCATGTATTTTTTTTCTTTTTGCCAGACACAGCCAATTGCACTGCGGGCATCTTTTTTTCTTTGCTTTTTGCCACACACAGCCAATCGCACTGCGGGCATCTTTTTTGTTTTTTCTTTTTGCCACACACAGCCAATCGCACTTCGGGCATGTTTTTTTTCTTTTTGCCACACACAGCCAATCACACCACAGATATCCTTTTTTTTCCACACACAGCCAATCGCACTGCGGGCATCTTTTTTTTAATTTTTGCCACACACAGCCAATCGCACTGCGGGCATGTTTTTTTTTTCTTTTTGCCACACACAGCCAATCGCACTGCGGGCATATTTATTTTTTGCCACACACAGCCAATCGCACTGCGGGCATCTTTTTTTGTTTTTGCTTTTTGCCACACACAGTCAATCGCATCACAGACACCATTTCTTTTCCACACACTGCCAATCGCACTGCGGGCATCTTTTTTTCTTTTTTTCCTTTTTGCCACACACAGCCAATCGCACTACGGGCATATTCTTTTTTTTCTTTTTGCCACACACAGCAAATCGCACTGCGGGCATCTTTTTTTTCTTTTTGCCACACACAGCCAATCGCACTGCGTGCATGTTTTTTTTTTCCTTTTTGCCACACACAGCCAATCGCACTGCGGGCATCTTTTTTTTTTTTGCTTTTTGCCTCACACACACACACAGTCAATCGCATCACAGACAGCATTTCTTTTCCACACAACGCCAATCGCACTGCGGGCATCTTTTTTTCTTTTTTTCCTTTTTGCCACACACAGCCAATCACACTGCGGGCATGTTTTTTTTTTTCTTTTTGCCACACACAGCCAATCGCACTGCGGGCATCTTTTTTTTTTTGCTTTTTGCCACACACAGTCAATCGCATCACAGACACCATTTCTTTTCCACACACTGCCAATCGCACTGCGGGCATCTGTTTTTCTTTTTTTCCTTTTTGCCACACACAGCCAATCGCACTGCAGGCATATTCTTTTTTTTCTTTTTGCCACACACAGCAAATCGCACTGCGGGCATCTTTTTTTTCTTTTTGCCACACACAGCCAATCGCACTGCGTGCATGGTTTTTTTTTCCTTTTTGCCACACACAGCCAATCGCACGGCAGGCATCTTTTTTTTTTTTGCTTTTTGCCACACACACAGTCAATCGCATCACAGACAGCATTTCTTTTCCACACAACGCCAATCGCACTGCGGGCATCTTTTTTTCTTTTTTTCCTTTTTGCCACACACAGCCAATCACACTGCGGGCATGTTTTTTTTTGCTTTTTGCCACACACAGCAAATCGCACTGCGGGCATCTTTTTTTTTTTTGCTTTTTGCCACACACAGTCAATCGCATCACAGACACCATTTCTTTTCCACACACTGCCAATCGCACTGCGGGCATCTGTTTTTCTTTTTTTCCTTTTTGCCACACACAGCCAATCGCACTGCTGGCATCTTTTTTTTCTTTTTGCCGCACAGCCAATCGCACTGTGGGCATCTTTTTTTTTTCCTTTTTGCCACACACAGCCAATCGCATCACAGACACCCTTTCTTTTCCACACACTGCCAATCGCACTGCGGGCATCTTTTTTTTTTCCTTTTTGCCACACACAGCCAATCGCACTGCGGGCAGGTTTTTTGTTCTTTTTGGCACACACAGCCAATCGCACCACAGTCATCCTTTTTTTCCTCACAAACAGCCAATCGCACTGCGGGCATCTTTTTTTTCTTTTTGCCACACACAGCGAATCGCACCATAGACACTTTTTTTTCACACACAGCCAATCGCACTGCGGGCCTTTTTTTTTTCTTTTTGCCACACACAGCCAATCGCACTGCGGGTATCTTTTTTTTTTGCTTTTTGCCACACACAGTCAAACGCATCACAGACACCGTTTCTTTTCCATACACTGCCAATCGCACTGTGGGCATCTTTTTTTCTTTTTTTTTCTCCTTTTTGCCACACACGGCCAATCGCACTGCGGGCATCTTTTTTTTTTTCTTTTTGCCACACACAGCCAATCGCACTGCGGGCATCTTTATTTTCTTTTTGCCACACACAGCCAATCTCACCATAGACAGACTTTTTTTGCCACACACAGCCAATCGCACTGCGGGCATGTTTTTTTTTTCTTTTTGCCACACACTGCCAATCGCACTGCGGGCATCTTTTTATTTTTTTCTTTTTGCCACACACAGCCAATCGCACTGCGGGCATCTTTTTTTTTTCTTTTTGCCACCCACAGCCAATCGCACTGCGGGCATGTTTTTTTTTGTTCTTTTTGCCACACACAGCCAATCGCACTGCGGGCATGTTTTTTTTTTTCTTTTTGCCACACACAGCCAATCGCACTGCGGGCATCTTTTTTTTTTTCTTTTTGCCACACACAGCCAATCGCACTGCGGGCATCTTTATTTTCTTTTTGCCACACACAGCCAATCTCACCATAGACAGACTTTTTTTGCCACACACAGCCAATCGCACTGCGGGCATGTTTTTTTTTTCTTTTTGCCACACACAGCCAATCGCACTGTGGGCATCTTTTTTTTTTCCTTTTTGCCACACACAGCCAATCGCATCACAGACACCCTTTCTTTTCCACACACTGTCAATCGCACTGCGGGCATCTTTTTTTTTTCCTTTTTGCCACACACAGCCAATCGCACTGCGGGCAGGTTTTTTGTTCTTTTTGGCACACACAGCCAATCGCACCACAGTCATCCTTTTTTTCCTCACAAACAGCCAATCGCACTGCGGGCATCTTTTTTTCTTTTTGCCACACACAGCGAATCGCACCATAGACACTTTTTTTTCACACACAGCCAATCGCACTGCGGGCATTTTTTTTTTCTTTTTGCCACACACAGCCAATCGCACTGCAGGTATCTTTTTTTTTTGCTTTTTGCCACACACAGTCAAACGCATCACAGACACCGTTTCTTTTCCATACACTGCCAATCGCACTGTGGGCATCTTTTTTTCTTTTTTTTTCTCCTTTTTGCCACACACGGCCAATCGCACTGCGGGCATCTTTTTTTTTTTCTTTTTGCCACACACAGCCAATCGCACTGCGGGCATCTTTATTTTCTTTTTGCCACACACAGCCAATCGCACTGCGGGCATGTTTTTTTTTGTTCTTTTTGCCACACACAGCCAATCGCACTGCGGGCATGTTTTTTTTTTTCTTTTTGCCACACACAGCCAATCGCACTGCGGGCATCTTTTTTTTTTCCTTTTTGCCACACACAGCCAATCGCACTGCGGGCAGGTTTTTTGTTCTTTTTGCCACACACAGCCAATCGCACCACAGTCATCCTTTTTTTCCCCACAAACAGCCAATCGCACTGCGGGCATATTTATTTTTTGCTTTTTGCCACACACAGCCAATCGCATCACAGACACCCTTTCTTTTCCACACACTGCCAATCGCACTGCGGGCATCTTTTTTTTATTTTTTTTGCCACACACAGCCAATCGCACTGCGGGCATCTTTTTTTTCTCTTTGCCACACACAGCCAATCGCACCACAGACATTCTTTGTTTCCACACACAGCTAATCGCACTGTGGGCATCATTTTTTCCCCCCACTCACAGCCAATTGCACTGCGGGTATCTTTTTTTTCTTTTTTCCACACACAGCCAATCGCATCACAGACACCCTTTCTTTTCCACACACTGCCAATCGCACTGCGGGCATCTTTTTTTTTTTTTTTTTCCTTTTTGCCACACACAGCCAATCGCACTGCGGGCAGGTTTTTTGTTCTTTTTGCCACACACAGCCAATCGCACCACAGTCATCCTTTTTTTCCACAAACAACCAATCGCACTGCGGGCATCTTTTTTTTCTTTTTGCCACACACAGCGAATCGCACCATAGACACTTTTTTTTTCACACACAGCCAATCGCACTGCGGGCATGTTTTTTTTTTTCTTTTTGCCACACACAGCCAATCGCACTGCGGGCATCTTTTTCTTTTCTTTTTGCCACCCACAGCCAATCGCACTGCGGGCATGTTTTTTCTTTTTTTCTTTTTGCCACACACAGCCAATCGCACTGTGGGCATCTTTTTTTTTTTTGCTTTTTGCCACACACAGCCAATCGCATCACAGACACCCTTTCTTTTCCACACACTGCCAATCGCACTGCGGGCATCTTTTTTTTTTTCCTTTTTGCCACACACAGCCAATCGCACTGCGGGCATCTTTTTTTTTTTTCTTTTTGCCACACACAGCCAATCGCACCATAGACACCCTTTCTTTTGCCACACACAGCCAATCGCACTGCGGGCGTCTTTCTTTTTTCTTTTTGCCACACACAGCCAATCGCACTGTGGGCATGTATTTTTTTTCTTTTTGCCAGACACAGCCAATTGCACTGCGGGCATCCTTTTTTTCTGTGCTTTTTGCCACACACAGCCAATCGCACTGCGGGCATCTCTTTTGTTTTTTCTTTTTGCCACACACAGCCAATCGCACTGCGGGCATGTTTTTTTTCTTTTTGCCACACACAGCCAATCGCACCACAGACATCCTTTTTTTTCCACACACAGCCAATCGCACTGCGGGCATCTTTTTTTGTATTTTTGCCACACACAGCCAATCGCACTGCGGGCATGTTTTTTTTTTCTTTTTGCCACACACAGCCAATCGCACTGCGGGCATATTTATTTTTTGCCACACACAGCCAATCGCACTGCGGGCATCTTTTTTTTTTTTGCTTTTTGCCACACACAGTCAATCGCATCACAGACACCATTTCTTTTCCACACACTGCCAATCGCAATGCGGGCATGTATTTTTTTTCCTTTTTGCCACACACAGCCAATCGCACTGCGGGCATCTTTTTTGTTTTTTCTTTTTGCCACACACAGCCAATCGCACTGCGGGCATGTTTTTTTTCTTTTTGCCACACACAGCCAATCACACCACAGACATCCTTTTTTTTCCACACACAGCCAATCGCACTGCGGGCATCTTTTTTTTTCTTTTTGCCACACACAGCCAATCGCACTGCCGGCATATTTATTTTTTGCCACACACAGCCAATCGCACTGCGGGCATCTTTTTTTTTTTTTGCTTTTTGCCACACACAGTCAATCGCATCACAGACACCATTTCTTTTCCACACACTGCCAATCGCACTGCGGGCATCTTTTTTTCTTTTTTTCCTTTTTGCCACACACAGCCAATCGCACTGCAGGCATATTCTTTTTTTTCTTTTTGCCACACACAGCAAATCGCACTGCGGGCATCTTTTTTTTCTTTTTGCCACACACAGCCAATCGCACTGCGTGCATGTTTTTTTTGTTCCTTTTTGCCACACACAGCCAATCGCACGGCAGGCATCTTTTTTTTTTTTGCTTTTTGCCACACACACAGTCAATCGCATCACAGACAGCATTTCTTTTCCACACAACGCCAATCGCACTGCGGGCATCTTTTTTTCTTTTTTTCCTTTTTGCCACACACAGCCAATCACACTGCGGGCATGTTTTTTTTTGCTTTTTGCCACACACAGCAAATCGCACTGCGGGCATCTTTTTTTTTTTTGCTTTTTGCCACACACAGTCAATCGCATCACAGACACCATTTCTTTTCCACACACTGCCAATCGCACTGCGGGTATCTGTTTTTCTTTTTTTCCTTTTTGCCACACACAGCCAATCGCACTGCTGGCATCTTTTTTTTCTTTTTGCCGCACAGCCAATCGCACTGTGGGCATCTTTTTTTTTTCCTTTTTGCCACACACAGCCAATCGCATCACAGACACCCTTTCTTTTCCACACACTGCCAATCGCACTGCGGGCATCTTTTTTTTTTCCTTTTTGCCACACACAGCCAATCGCACTGCGGGCAGGTTTTTTGTTCGTTTTGGCACACACAGCCAATCGCACCACAGTCATCCTTTTTTTTCTCACAAACAGCCAATCGCACTGCGGGCATCTTTTTTTCTTTTTGCCACACACAGCGAATCGCACCATAGACACTTTTTTTTCACACACAGCCAATCGCACTGCGGGCATTTTTTTTTTCTTTTTGCCACACACAGCCAATCGCACTGCAGGTATCTTTTTTTTTTGCTTTTTGCCACACACAGTCAAACGCATCACAGACACCGTTTCTTTTCCATACACTGCCAATCGCACTGTGGGCATCTTTTTTTCTTTTTTTTTCTCCTTTTTGCCACACACGGCCAATCGCACTGCGGGCATCTTTTTTTTTTTCTTTTTGCCACACACAGCCAATCGCACTGCGGGCATCTTTATTTTCTTTTTGCCACACACAGCCAATCTCACCATAGACAGACTTTTTTTGCCACACACAGCCAATCGCACTGCGGGCATGTTTTTTTTTTTCTTTTTGCCACACACAGCCAATCGCACTGCGGGCATCTTTTTATTTTTTACTTTTTGCCACACACAGCCAATCGCACTGCGGGCATCTTTTTTTTTTCTTTTTGCCACCCACAGCCAATCGCACTGCGGGCATGTTTTTTTTTGTTCTTTTTGCCACACACAGCCAATCGCACTGCGGGCATGTTTTTTTTTTTTCTTTTTGCCACACACAGCCAATCGCACTGCGGGCATCTTTTTTTTTTCCTTTTTGCCACACACAGCCAATCGCACTGCGGGCAGGTTTTTTGTTCTTTTTGCCACACACAGCCAATCGCACCACAGTCATCCTTTTTTTCCCCACAAACAGCCAATCGCACTGCGGGCATATTTATTTTTTGCTTTTTGCCACACACAGCCAATCGCATCACAGACACCCTTTCTTTTCCACACACTGCCAATCGCACTGCGGGCATCTTTTTTTTATTTTTTTTGCCACACACAGCCAATCGCACTGCGGGCATCTTTTTTTTCTCTTTGCCACACACAGCCAATCGCACCACAGACATTCTTTGTTTCCACACACAGCTAATCGCACTGTGGGCATCATTTTTTCCCCCCACTCACAGCCAATCGCACTGCGGGTATCTTTTTTTTCTTTTTTCCACACACAGCCAATCGCATCACAGACACCCTTTCTTTTCCACACACTGCCAATCGCACTGCGGGCATCTTTTTTTTTTTTTTTTTCCTTTTTGCCACACACAGCCAATCGCACTGCGGGCAGGTTTTTTGTTCTTTTTGCCACACACAGCCAATCGCACCACAGTCATCCTTTTTTTCCACAAACAACCAATCGCACTGCGGGCATCTTTTTTTTCTTTTTGCCACACACAGCGAATCGCACCATAGACACTTTTTTTTTCACACACAGCCAATCGCACTGCGGGCATGTTTTTTTTTTTCTTTTTGCCACACACAGCCAATCGCACTGCGGGCATCTTTTTCTTTTCTTTTTGCCACCCACAGCCAATCGCACTGCGGGCATGTTTTTTCTTTTTTTCTTTTTGCCACACACAGCCAATCGCACTGTGGGCATCTTTTTTTTTTTTTGCTTTTTGCCACACACAGCCAATCGCATCACAGACACCCTTTCTTTTCCACACACTGCCAATCGCACTGCGGACATCTTTTTTTTTTTCCTTTTTGCCACACACAGCCAATCGCACTGCGGGCATCTTTTTTTTTTTTCTTTTTGCCACACACAGCCAATCGCACCATAGACACCCTTTCTTTTGCCACACACAGCCAATCGCACTGCGGGCGTCTTTCTTTTTTCTTTTTGCCACACACAGCCAATCGCACTGTGGGCATGTATTTTTTTTCTTTTTGCCAGACACAGCCAATTGCACTGCGGGCATCCTTTTTTTCTGTGCTTTTTGCCACACACAGCCAATCGCACTGCGGGCATCTCTTTTGTTTTTTCTTTTTGCCACACACAGCCAATCGCACTGCGGGCATGTTTTTTTTCTTTTTGCCACACACAGCCAATCGCACCACAGACATCCTTTTTTTTCCCACACACAGCCAATCGCACTGCGGGCATCTTTTTTTTAATTTTTGCCACACACAGCCAATCGCACTGCGGGCATGTATTTTTTTTCTTTTTGCCACACACAGCCAATCGCACTGCGGGCATATTTATTTTTTGCCACACACAGCCAATCGCACTGCGGGCATCTTTTTTTTTTTTGCTTTTTGCCACACACAGCCAATCGCACTGCGGGCATGTTTTTTTTCTTTTTGCCACACACAGCCAATCACACCACAGACATCCTTTTTTTTCCACACACAGCCAATCGCACTGCGGGCATCTTTTTTTTTCTTTTTGCCACACACAGCCAATCGCACTGCCGGCATATTTATTTTTTGCCACACACAGCCAATCGCACTGCGGGCATCTTTTTTTATTTTTTGCTTTTTGCCACACACAGTCAATCGCATCACAGACACCATTTTTTTTTCACACACTGCCAATCGCACTGCGGGCATCTTTTTTCCTTTTTTTCCTTTTTGCCACACACAGCCAATCGCACTGCAGGCATATTCTTTTTTTTCTTTTTGCCACACAGAGCAAATCGCACTGCGGGCATCTTTTTTTTCTTTTTGCCACACACAGCCAATCGCACTGCGTGCATGTTTTTTTTTTCCTTTTTGCCACACACAGCCAATCGCACGGCAGGCATCTTTTTTTTTTTTGCTTTTTGCCACACACACAGTCAATCGCATCACAGACAGCATTTCTTTTCCACACAACGCCAATCGCACTGCGGGCATCTTTTTTTCTTTTTTTCCTTTTTGCCACACACAGCCAATCACACTGCGGGCATATTTTTTTTTTGCTTTTTGCCACACACAGCCAATCGCATCACAGACACCCTTTCTTTTCCACACACTGCCAATCGCACTGCGGGCATCTTTTTTTTATTTTTTTTGCCACACACAGCCAATCGCACTGCGGGCATCTTTTTTTTCTCTTTGCCACACACAGCCAATCGCACCACAGACATTCTTTGTTTCCACACACAGCTAATCGCACTGTGGGCATCATTTTTTCCCCCCACTCACAGCCAATCGCACTGCGGGTATCTTTTTTTTCTTTTTTCCACACACAGCCAATCGCATCACAGACACCCTTTCTTTTCCACACACTGCCAATCGCACTGCGGGCATCTTTTTTTAATTTTTTTTCCTTTTTGCCACACACAGCCAATCGCACTGCGGGCAGGTTTTTTGTTCTTTTTGCCACACACAGCCAATCGCACCACAGTCATCCTTTTTTTCCACAAACAACCAATCGCACTGCGGGCATCTTTTTTTTCTTTTTGCCACACACAGCCAATCGCACTGCGGGTATCTTTTTTTTTTTGCTTTTTGCCACACACAGTCAAATGCATCACAGACACCCTTTCTTTTCCACACACTGCCAATCGCACTGCGGGCATCTTTTTTTTCTCTTTGCACCACACAGCCAATCGCACCACAGACATTCTTTGTTTCCACACACAGCTAATCGCACTGCGGGCATCATTTTTTCCCCCCACACACAGCCAATCGCACTGCGGGTATCTTTTTTTTCTTTTTGCCACACACAGCCAATCGCACCATAGACACACTTTTTTTTCCACACACAGCCAGTTGCAGTGCGGGCATGTTTTTTTTTTTTTTTTTGCCACACACAGCCAATCGCACTGCGGGCATCTTTTTATTTTTTTCTTTTTGCCACACACAGCCAATCGCACTGCGGGCATCTTTTTTTTTTTCTTTTTGCCACACACAGCCAATCGCACTGCGGGCATCTTTATTTTCTTTTTGCCACACACAGCCAATCTCACCATAGACAGACTTTTTTTGCCACACACAGCCAATCGCACTGCGGGCATGTTTTTTTTTTCTTTTTGCCACACACAGCCAATCGCACTGCGGGCATCTTTTTATTTTTTTCTTTTTGCCACACACAGCCAATCGCACTGCGGGCATCTTTTTTTTTTCTTTTTGCCACCCACAGCCAATCGCACTGCGGGCATGTTTTTTTTTGTTCTTTTTGCCACACACAGCCAATCGCACTGCGGGCATGTTTTTTTTTTCTTTTTGCCACACACAGCCAATCGCACTGCGGGCATCTTTTTTTTTTCCTTTTTGCCACACACAGCCAATCGCACTGCGGGCAGGTTTTTTGTTCTTTTTGCCACACACAGCCAATCGCACCACAGTCATCCTTTTTTTCCCCACAAACAGCCAATCGCACTGCGGGCATATTTATTTTTTGCTTTTTGCCACACACAGCCAATCGCATCACAGACACCCTTTCTTTTCCACACACTGCCAATCGCACTGCGGGCATCTTTTTTTTATTTTTTTTGCCACACACAGCCAATCGCACTGCGGGCATCTTTTTTTTCTCTTTGCCACACACAGCCAATCGCACCACAGACATTCTTTGTTTCCACACACAGCTAATCGCACTGTGGGCATCATTTTTTTCCCCCACTCACAGCCAATCGCACTGCGGGTATCTTTTTTTTCTTTTTTCCACACACAGCCAATCGCATCACAGACACCCTTTCTTTTCCACACACTGCCAATCGCACTGCGGGCATCTTTTTTTTGTTTTTTTTCCTTTTTGCCACACACAGCCAATCGCACTGCGGGCAGGTTTTTTGTTCTTTTTGCCACACACAGCCAATCGCACCACAGTCATCCTTTTTTTCCACAAACAACCAATCGCACTGCGGGCATCTTTTTTTTCTTTTTGCCACACACAGCGAATCGCACCATAGACACTTTTTTTTTCACACACAGCCAATCGCACTGCGGGCATGTATTTTTTTTTCTTTTTGCCACACACAGCCAATCGCACTGCGGGCATCTTTTTCTTTTCTTTTTGCCACCCACAGCCAATCGCACTGCGGGCATGTTTTTTCTTTTTTTCTTTTTGCCACACACAGCCAATCGCACTGTGGGCATCTTTTTTTTTTTTGCTTTTTGCCACACACAGCCAATCGCATCACAGACACCCTTTCTTTTGCCACACACAGCCAATCGCACTGCGGGCGTCTTTCTTTTTTCTTTTTGCCACACACAGCCAATCGCACTGTGGGCATGTATTTTTTTTCTTTTTGCCAGACACAGCCAATTGCACTGCGGGCATCCTTTTTTTCTGTGCTTTTTGCCACACACAGCCAATCGCACTGCGGGCATCTTTTTTGTTTTTTCTTTTTGCCACACACAGCCAATCGCACTGCGGGCATGTTTTTTTTCTTTTTGCCACACACAGCCAATCGCACCACAGACATCCTTTTTTTTCCACACACAGCCAATCGCACTGCGGGCATCTTTTTTTATATTTTTGCCACACACAGCCAATCGCACTGCGGGCATGTTTTTTTTTTCTTTTTGCCACACACAGCCAATCGCACTGCGGGCATATTTATTTTTTGCCACACACAGCCAATCGCACTGTGGGCATCTTTTTTTTTTTTGCTTTTTGCCACACACAGTCAATCGCATCACAGACACCATTTCTTTTCCACACACTGCCAATCGCAATGCGGGCATGTTTTTTTTTTCCTTTTTGCCACACACAGCCAATCGCACTGCGGGCATCTTTTTTGTTTTTTCTTTTTGCCACACACAGCCAATCGCACTGCGGGCATGTTTTTTTCCTTTTTGCCACACACAGCCAATCGCACTGCGGGCATCTTTTTTTTTTTTCTTTTTGCCACACACAGCCAATCGCACCATAGACACCCTTTCTTTTGCCACACACAGCCAATCGCACTGCGGGCGTCTTTCTTTTTTCTTTTTGCCACACACAGCCAATCGCACTGTGGGCATGTATTTTTTTTCTTTTTGCCAGACACAGCCAATTGCACTGCGGGCATCCTTTTTTTCTGTGCTTTTTGCCACACACAGCCAATCGCACTGCGGGCATCTCTTTTGTTTTTTCTTTTTGCCACACACAGCCAATCGCACTGCGGGCATGTTTTTTTTCTTTTTGCCACACACAGCCAATCGCACCACAGACATCCTTTTTTTTCCCACACACAGCCAATCGCACTGCGGGCATCTTTTTTTAAATTTTTGCCACACACAGCCAATCGCACTGCGGGCATGTATTTTTTTTCTTTTTGCCACACACAGCCAATCGCACTGCGGGCATATTTATTTTTTGCCACACACAGCCAATCGCACTGCGGGCATCTTTTTTTTTTTTGCTTTTTGCCACACACAGCCAATCACACTGCGGGCATGTTTTTTTTCTTTTTGCCACACACAGCCAATCACACCACAGACATCCTTTTTTTTCCACACACAGCCAATCGCACTGCGGGCATCTTTTTTTTTCTTTTTGCCACACACAGCCAATCGCACTGCCGGCATATTTATTTTTTGCCACACACAGCCAATCGCACTGCGGGCATCTTTTTTTTTTTTTTGCTTTTTGCCACACACAGTCAATCGCATCACAGACACCATTTTTTTTTCACACACTGCCAATCGCACTGCGGGCATCTTTTTTTCTTTTTTTCCTTTTTGCCACACACAGCCAATCGCACTGCAGGCATATTCTTTTTTTTCTTTTTGCCACACAGAGCAAATCGCACTGCGGGCATCTTTTTTTTCTTTTTGCCACACACAGCCAATCGCACTGCGTGCATGTTTTTTTTTTCCTTTTTGCCACACACAGCCAATCGCACGGCAGGCATCTTTTTTTTTTTTGCTTTTTGCCACACACACAGTCAATCGCATCACAGACAGCATTTCTTTTCCACACAACGCCAATCGCACTGCGGGCATCTTTTTTTCTTTTTTTCCTTTTTGCCACACACAGCCAATCACACTGCGGGCATATTTATTTTTTGCTTTTTGCCACACACAGCCAATCGCATCACAGACACCCTTTCTTTTCCACACACTGCCAATCGCACTGCGGGCATCTTTTTTTTATTTTTTTTGCCACACACAGCCAATCGCACTGCGGGCATCTTTTTTTTCTCTTTGCCACACACAGCCAATCGCACCACAGACATTCTTTGTTTCCACACACAGCTAATCGCACTGTGGGCATCATTTTTTCCCCCCACTCACAGCCAATCGCACTGCGGGTATCTTTTTTTTCTTTTTTCCACACACAGCCAATCGCATCTCAGACACCCTTTCTTTTCCACACACTGCCAATCGCACTGCGGGCATCTTTTTTTAATTTTTTTTCCTTTTTGCCACACACAGCCAATCGCACTGCGGGCAGGTTTTTTGTTCTTTTTGCCACACACAGCCAATCGCACCACAGTCATCCTTTTTTTCCACAAACAACCAATCGCACTGCGGGCATCTTTTTTTTCTTTTTGCCACACACAGCCAATCGCACTGCGGGTATCTTTTTTTTTTTGCTTTTTGCCACACACAGTCAAATGCATCACAGACACCCTTTCTTTTCCACACACTGCCAATCGCACTGCGGGCATCTTTTTTTTCTCTTTGCACCACACAGCCAATCGCACCACAGACATTCTTTGTTTCCACACACAGCTAATCGCACTGCGGGCATCATTTTTTCCCCCCACACACAGCCAATCGCACTGCGGGTATCTTTTTTTTCTTTTTGCCACACACAGCCAATCGCACCATAGACACACTTTTTTTTCCACACACAGCCAGTTGCAGTGCGGGCATGTTTTTTTTTTTTTTTTGCCACACACAGCCAATCGCACTGCGGGCATCTTTTTATTTTTTTCTTTTTGCCACACACAGCCAATCGCACTGCGGGCATCTTTTTTTTTTTCTTTTTGCCACACACAGCCAATCGCACTGCGGGCATCTTTATTTTCTTTTTGCCACACACAGCCAATCTCACCATAGACAGACTTTTTTTGCCACACACAGCCAATCGCACTGCGGGCATGTTTTTTTTTTCTTTTTGCCACACACAGCCAATCGCACTGCGGGCATCTTTTTATTTTTTTCTTTTTGCCACACACAGCCAATCGCACTGCGGGCATCTTTTTTTTTTCTTTTTGCCACCCACAGCCAATCGCACTGCGGGCATGTTTTTTTTTGTTCTTTTTGCCACACACAGCCAATCGCACTGCGGGCATGTTTTTTTTTTCTTTTTGCCACACACAGCCAATCGCACTGCGGGCATCTTTTTTTTTTCCTTTTTGCCACACACAGCCAATCGCACTGCGGGCAGGTTTTTTGTTCTTTTTGCCACACACAGCCAATCGCACCACAGTCATCCTTTTTTTTCCCCACAAACAGCCAATCGCACTGCGGGCATATTTATTTTTTGCTTTTTGCCACACACAGCCAATCGCATCACAGACACCCTTTCTTTTCCACACACTGCCAATCGCACTGCGGGCATCTTTTTTTTATTTTTTTTGCCACACACAGCCAATCGCACTGCGGGCATCTTTTTTTTCTCTTTGCCACACACAGCCAATCGCACCACAGACATTCTTTGTTTCCACACACAGCTAATCGCACTGTGGGCATCATTTTTTTCCCCCACTCACAGCCAATCGCACTGCGGGTATCTTTTTTTTCTTTTTTCCACACACAGCCAATCGCATCACAGACACCCTTTCTTTTCCACACACTGCCAATCGCACTGCGGGCATCTTTTTTTTTTTTTTTTTCCTTTTTGCCACACACAGCCAATCGCACTGCGGGCAGGTTTTTTGTTCTTTTTGCCACACACAGCCAATCGCACCACAGTCATCCTTTTTTTCCACAAACAACCAATCGCACTGCGGGCATCTTTTTTTTCTTTTTGCCACACACAGCGAATCGCACCATAGACACTTTTTTTTTCACACACAGCCAATCGCACTGCGGGCATGTTTTTTTTTTTCTTTTTGCCACACACAGCCAATCGCACTGCGGGCATCTTTTTCTTTTCTTTTTGCCACCCACAGCCAATCGCACTGCGGGCATGTTTTTTCTTTTTTTCTTTTTGCCACACACAGCCAATCGCACTGTGGGCATCTTTTTTTTTTTTGCTTTTTGCCACACACAGCCAATCGCATCACAGACACCCTTTCTTTTGCCACACACAGCCAATCGCACTGCGGGCGTCTTTCTTTTTTCTTTTTGCCACACACAGCCAATCGCACTGTGGGCATGTATTTTTTTTCTTTTTGCCAGACACAGCCAATTGCACTGCGGGCATCCTTTTTTTCTGTGCTTTTTGCCACACACAGCCAATCGCACTGCGGGCATCTTTTTTGTTTTTTCTTTTTGCCACACACAGCCAATCGCACTGCGGGCATGTTTTTTTTCTTTTTGCCACACACAGCCAATCGCACCACAGACATCCTTTTTTTTCCACACACAGCCAATCGCACTGCGGGCATCTTTTTTTTTATTTTTGCCACACACAGCCAATCGCACTGCGGGCATGTTTTTTTTTTCTTTTTGCCACACACAGCCAATCGCACTGCGGGCATATTTATTTTTTGCCACACACAGCCAATCGCACTGTGGGCATCTTTTTTTTTTTTGCTTTTTGCCACACACAGTCAATCGCATCACAGACACCATTTCTTTTCCACACACTGCCAATCGCAATGCGGGCATGTTTTTTTTTTCCTTTTTGCCACACACAGCCAATCGCACTGCGGGCATCTTTTTTGTTTTTTCTTTTTGCCACACACAGCCAATCGCACTGCGGGCATGTTTTTTTCCTTTTTGCCACACACAGCCAATCGCACTGCGGGCATCTTTTTTTTTTTTCTTTTTGCCACACACAGCCAATCGCACCATAGACACCCTTTCTTTTGCCACACACAGCCAATCGCACTGCGGGCGTCTTTCTTTTTTCTTTTTGCCACACACAGCCAATCGCACTGTGGGCATGTATTTTTTTTCTTTTTGCCAGACACAGCCAATTGCACTGCGGGCATCCTTTTTTTCTGTGCTTTTTGCCACACACAGCCAATCGCACTGCGGGCATCTCTTTTGTTTTTTCTTTTTGCCACACACAGCCAATCGCACTGCGGGCATGTTTTTTTTCTTTTTGCCACACACAGCCAATCGCACCACAGACATCCTTTTTTTTTCCACACACAGCCAATCGCACTGCGGGCATCTTTTTTTTAATTTTTGCCACACACAGCCAATCGCACTGCGGGCATGTATTTTTTTTCTTTTTGCCACACACAGCCAATCGCACTGCGGGCATATTTATTTTTTGCCACACACAGCCAATCGCACTGCGGGCATCTTTTTTTTTTTTGCTTTTTGCCACACACAGCCAATCGCACTGCGGGCATGTTTTTTTTCTTTTTGCCACACACAGCCAATCACACCACAGACATCCTTTTTTTTCCACACACAGCCAATCGCACTGCGGGCATCTTTTTTTTTCTTTTTGCCACACACAGCCAATCGCACTGCCGGCATATTTATTTTTTGCCACACACAGCCAATCGCACTGCGGGCATCTTTTTTTTTTTTTTGCTTTTTGCCACACACAGTCAATCGCATCACAGACACCATTTTTTTTTCACACACTGCCAATCGCACTGCGGGCATCTTTTTTTCTTTTTTTCCTTTTTGCCACACACAGCCAATCGCACTGCAGGCATATTCTTTTTTTTCTTTTTGCCACACAGAGCAAATCGCACTGCGGGCATCTTTTTTTTCTTTTTGCCACACACAGCCAATCGCACTGCGTGCATGTTTTTTTTTTCCTTTTTGCCACACACAGCCAATCGCACGGCAGGCATCTTTTTTTTTTTTGCTTTTTGCCACACACACAGTCAATCGCATCACAGACAGCATTTCTTTTCCACACAACGCCAATCGCACTGCGGGCATCTTTTTTTCTTTTTTTCCTTTTTGCCACACACAGCCAATCACACTGCGGGCATATTTATTTTTTGCTTTTTGCCACACACAGCCAATCGCATCACAGACACCCTTTCTTTTCCACACACTGCCAATCGCACTGCGGGCATCTTTTTTTTATTTTTTTTGCCACACACAGCCAATCGCACTGCGGGCATCTTTTTTTTCTCTTTGCCACACACAGCCAATCGCACCACAGACATTCTTTGTTTCCACACACAGCTAATCGCACTGTGGGCATCATTTTTTCCCCCCACTCACAGCCAATCGCACTGCGGGTATCTTTTTTTTCTTTTTTCCACACACAGCCAATCGCATCACAGACACCCTTTCTTTTCCACACACTGCCAATCGCACTGCGGGCATCTTTTTTTAATTTTTTTTCCTTTTTGCCACACACAGCCAATCGCACTGCGGGCAGGTTTTTTGTTCTTTTTGCCACACACAGCCAATCGCACCACAGTCATCCTTTTTTTCCACAAACAACCAATCGCACTGCGGGCATCTTTTTTTTCTTTTTGCCACACACAGCCAATCGCACTGCGGGTATCTTTTTTTTTTTGCTTTTTGCCACACACAGTCAAATGCATCACAGACACCCTTTCTTTTCCACACACTGCCAATCGCACTGCGGGCATCTTTTTTTTCTCTTTGCACCACACAGCCAATCGCACCACAGACATTCTTTGTTTCCACACACAGCTAATCGCACTGCGGGCATCATTTTTTCCCCCCACACACAGCCAATCGCACTGCGGGTATCTTTTTTTTCTTTTTGCCACACACAGCCAATCGCACCATAGACACACTTTTTTTTCCACACACAGCCAGTTGCAGTGCGGGCATGTTTTTTGTTTTTTTTTTGCCACA